>NC_141034.1:48737500-48827500 GCF_052040795.2 Danio rerio
AATAAATGTAGCACCTATTGGAGTAGTACATGTTTGTGATTTCAGACATAGCTAATGTTTTGCTGTTTTTGTATAAGCTGTGTAAAATTATGTAAGCTTCTAAATCACTTCCTGGCCACTTGAGGAAATGAGATAATGACATTGAGCAAATGGATTGGATTTAGAGGTTTTTGCAAAAAAAAGCACAAGTAGATTTATCTGGTTTTGACAAAAAAAAACAAAAAAAAAATGACTGATGTTAAAAAAAAATTAAAAACAAAAGAATGGTCTAAAGTGCCATTTAAAAAAAAGTTATTTTATTTACCAGTTAATAACCTCGTCATTACATATAAAATAAAACCTCTGAATTTCTGAAACTTCTGAATTATAGGAGCCTTATAAAAAATACTCATTTACAAGAAAAGAGGTCTGATGGATCTAGAGGGTTTTGCATCTGAACTCTTTAGGACTTAGTAAGCAGGAAAAATGTGTGCAATTTTGATAAGCTGGATTTTTTAGGCTTAATTTGTTATAATTTTTGACAGACTTTAATACTTGTTTTATGTCCAACCAATTAAGCAACAACTGGTCATTTAGAGCAGCAGTAACCAGCAAAATATGCAAGTTTTTGGTTCAGTGGCAGTGTTTACGTTCTACTGCTCAATATGGCTGACTGATAACACATAGTGAAAACACTATCTAGCAACTTCTCTTTTACTGAACTTTTCTGTTATATTGCACGTTGGACGCAATACTGTTATTTTCACTTCAAGCATCGCTCCAAAACACAATCAACTCCTGTGTGTCCACCAGCATCACACAGACTGACAGAAACACTGAGCACGACACAGAAACACTGACAAGCGGAGCGATATAAACAGCGAAGCGTTAACAAAAACATCCACACTCTCCGAACGCTTCTTGTCCGGTCGGATTAAAGAAGCAGAACTGACTATAATTAATGCTATTTATCACAACTTCTTTCATTCAGCTACGAATCACTGCGCAAGCTAACTGAAAGCTAGCGCAGTTGAGAGTCGCTGTTTGTTGACCTTATTAAATTGATGCTGAATCGCTGTCTTGTCTAAATGCGGTAGTCTAGTAAGAAGTTTAAGAAAACTCTCATTATTAGCTTTCAGCATGAGAGTGGGAGGCTCGGATGCAAACACGGCAGCTGTCCAGAAAACCAGCAATCAGTCTTTTTTGTGGCAAAAGTTTGTTATTATGTTGGCCAGCAATCATAATCAGCTGCTGTATATGCACTAAATACTATCAAGTGCACATGTGTGGGTGAAGTGATGGAGTGAAATGTTTTCTCAGAGGCGTGTGCGAACATTTGACAGTCAACCATTTGACAGTCAAAGTATCAGTATGTTAGTTTAAACGTGCAGTAGGTGATCATCTTCGGATTTTTTGTTGTGCTGATTGTAAGTTTCTTCACTTTTCATTATTAATGATTAAAGTAAATGATCTAAATGTATTCATATTTATTTTTTATTTTGGGTAGGGCGTAAGACTAAAAAATGTTCTAATTTAAATTTGTCATGCCGATAATTTCAATAATTCTGATAAGTAGCCCAAACTGTCTAGCCACCTTTCCACTGCACACGACAATCAACAGTCCAGAAGTCAGTAAGTTTATAAAGGAGAGTAGTCTGGAAGCTGTGTGGAGTTTTGATCATCTCCTTATGTTAAAAATTCGGATTCGATTCGAGCTGCAGATCCGTTAAAATATTTGAACTCCTGTGACTAGACTGTATGCGACCGGCCGACTGGATGTGATGTATACCAGTGTTGAAATAACCACACTGAAATAACCACAGACACATTTTCTTTTAAACATCATTTATTAACCAAACATAGTAAGTTTACATACACTTACCAATTTCCATTTCTCAGCACCAAACCTGTTTAAATCTCAAACAAAGCCATTTATACAGATGTTTCCTGCCTTCACTTAGGAGCAGCCATTTTTGCATGACATCATCAGGGTCACAACCCCTTGATCAGAGAATAAAAATCACAGTTTTGTTGTTTAAATTTGTATTGGTTATTTGTTGTGTTGTATTTTGAGTTTTGTATGCAGATTCATTTACTTGCATTAATTTATACTTGTGTTTAATCTCTTTTATTTATTTTTTGTCTACATGCTAACCTAAACCTGTAAAATGGTTGAACCCATGGGCGGGGCCAATACTATAAAATGGCCCCAAACCTGCACAAGCCTGTGTACACATTGTAAATATTGCATAGTTCTTTTTTTTTATTGCTATTTTGTCACTTTCACCTTTTTTGCTGGATTGTTGTCTTCACTTTGTGATAAATAAATCACTCTTCACTTTCATCAGCGGCTTCTGTGGCACTTTTTGCCTCCATCCGCCCGGTCAATCATAACAAGTATGCTCTTCAAATTTGCTTCAATTGAGCGTCAAATTCTCTTCACAATAGATGTGGATTTGCATCATTGGGCAGGGCTTCTGTCTGCCCGGTGACTCTAACTTTGTTGCTAACATGGATTTTAATGAGAGAATAGCTGTGCTTTATGTGCTTTAGGAAGGCACAGGAATGGTTCAGTCCACTAAATGCTTTTAGAGGTGCTGGATGATTGAGGCTTTCAGTAGTGCTTCCTTCGAGCCCAGTTTGATGAACTGTTGTTCGATGTTTCAAGAGGAATTCTCTTCAGGACACCAAAAACAGGAGTTACGTTATAATCACACCCCTACAAGAGAAAGCTCTTGATTGGTTAACCTGGCGTGAATGTCCGCTGAAGTTAAGATTTTTTTTAACTCGAGCGATTCCAGCGAGCGATTTAAGCTCATCAAACGTGCGAATTGCGTCATTCGCACTGCCTCATTCACAGGCATTACTTCGCAGAATGTCTATTCGCGTCTTTGCATTGACTTAACATGCAAATCACTCTTGCTTGATGCTTCTTTCGAGTCTGGTGTGAGCACAGCATGAAGCTGTGATCAAAACGAATAGCTATTGGCTAATTTTTAAGAAGGGGAGGAGTTACCCTGTCCTACCCTTTCTTCATCTTTCGGTTGAGATTAAATCAAACAAAGAATTAGAAATGCACGTTTGAAAGCGCTTCACGTGAACAAAGCAGACAGTGTTTCATTCTGATGAGTTCAGTGTTTAAAAGCAGCACACAGCATATTCCTCTTATTTATATTCCGCACTTCACAGAGTGCTGAATACATCCTGCCCATCACTAATAAATCAGTCATTGTTTCCTAGAGAGGGGGGATTAGACGTGTACCGGAGGCTTATCGTCGCAGATTTGTTTACCGGAACACTCCGGCAGCTCGACACTGCCTGATTTGAGCGTTAGGAGAGCATGGCCAATCTCAGCAAATGATCTCTGAACTCAGTCTGATTCAAATCGGCTGCTGATTATGAAAGCAGAAAAAGCATTCTGCATGCCAGAGCGTGTATATGCGTAATCTGCAGAGCTAATCCTCTTGATGGGGACAAAATGTGTGTCTGTTGCCGCTCTTTTCTGTTTAATGAAGAGCGGTCGAGTTAGAGGAGTGTTCCGAAATCGGGATTTAATGGAGTTTTAATGAGTGTTTACATGAAATATGTTCAAATGTTTGATTTAATTGCCTACCTTTTTATGATTTGAGTCTTTGTAAACAATTAAAAGTCTGGCAAATTGAGATCTGCGTCTTGGCAGCATGTGTCAAAGTCATGCTAAACTTGGACGCGGTGCATGTGTGTACGTCTGGCCTGCCTGGAGGGCCTCTCGAGGGTGTGTTCACGCGCCCGGAAAAAGCATTTCACTTCTCACTGTTGCTGACAGCAATTGTGAAATGTGTTGGGTGAGCGGTGCATTCATCAAAATTAATAGTGCACGCTTGAGCACGGGTGGATGAAAGAAAGGAGAAACAGGTCACAGATTTCACACCCAAAGGCACAGTAAGTGATAGCTGGGTCCATGAGGGATCTGAGATCAGCAGGTTCCTGTTGTTCTTTACCAGCATCTGGCATTTGTAAAGTTTCAGATGGAATGCATGGAGCGTTCTTATAGCACTTCTGCAGAAAATAAATAGAGTTGTCATTTTTTATTATGCAAAAAAATGCTGTATCATTATAACTTGAATATTTTTTTAAATGCTTTATTCCTGTAAGGGCAACCTGAGTTTTAAGAAACCAGAAACTGATCATACATATCTGAAATACAGATTTTATGTGACAAATAAAAATATATTCTCTCTATTTTTTTAGATGTAAATTAAGTTTGTCCTTACTAAATAGCAAAAGAATAATAATTATTTGGGATGTGATGATTCACCTGACTCACGATTCGATACAATTCACGATACTAATCTCACGATTCAAGATACTAATCATAGAATTCACGATACTAATCTCACGATTCATGATACCAATCAAACAATTCACGATACTAATCTCACGATTCAAGATACTAATCATACAATTCACGATACTAATCTCACGATTCATGATACTAATCATACAATTCACGATACTAATCCCACGATTCAAGATACTAATCATACAATTCCAGATACTAATCTCACAATTCACAATACTAATCATAAAATTCACGATACTAATCTCACGATTCAAGATACTAATCATACAATTTACGATTTAGTCACAATTAACAAAATTTAATTTAACAAAATTATTTTAAACTAATTTAAGTCCTAAAAGCCCTTTATTTTTTTTTCTTAAATGCTTCAAATTTTTGCTTAATAATATATTTTCTACTATAACTAATTTGCTATTTTAAAAACAACCCTAAAAAAGAATAACTTTCAAACTAAACTTGCACTCCAGTCTTTATTCTGTGAGTATTTCAAAGAGTGCACTATAAAGGGTTAAATCCATCCTAGAAAAATAGTTTTTCTTTTCCCAAAAGTCTACAGCTTCTCTCTGAAACAATATTAATAGTATATTTGAAATACAGATTTTATGTAGCAAACAAAAATGTATTTTCATTTTTGTAGATATAAATTCTGCATGTCGTCACTGAATAGAAAAAAAAATCATAAAACCGTCTAAATCTAAAGAAATTTAGATAGACTGTAGATTTTTTGGCAACTTATCTTGTGATTACTTTCTGGGTAAAGGCACTATATTATTTAGGACAAAATTGTGTACTCTAATCATGTACTTTGATGCTTCCTGGAATATTTTGATAATAAATAATACAAATAAAATGTATTGACAAAAATAAAAAACATATATATATATATATATATATATATATATATATATATATATATATATATATATATATATATATATATATATATATATATATACAATGAATGAAAGCAGATTGGTGGTCAACCAGTAGGTTTAGATGTTTTTGATTGTCAGTTTCACTTTTAATATTATATTTATATACATTATTTTTTTTAAATACTTTTAGCAGTAAATTATTTGTACTATTATTTGAATTATTTATATAAAAAAAAAAATCCAGGAAGCATCAATGTATAGGATCAGAGTACAGAATTTTATTGTTTTTATATTTAAATAATGTACCCAAGATTTTATAGATTTTGTACCCAAATAATAAAGTGCCTTTATCCAGAAAGTAATCACAAGATAAGTTGTCATACATACATACATACATACATACATACATACATACATACATACATACATACATACATACATACGTACATACATACGTACTTACATACATACATACACACACATGATTAAGGAAAGAACCATACATGGTAACATCATTGACATTGAGTATGTTTACATGGACATTAATAATCCAATTTTAATACGATTCAGACAATACTCTGATTAAGAGTCTACCAGTGATTGTTTTAAATTAATTTAATCTGATTAAGGTCATAATTGATTTAAACAGAAATTGAATGAACACATGTTGAGAATGCTGATTTTAGTGGCATTATTGAGGCGCACTACAGACATGTAAACACCTTACTCAAACTATTACCGTCATGTAGGATTTTCACAGCATTTTGCAACAGTATAGTCCATACATACATTACATTCAACTTTGAAACTGAATAGCGTGGTCATGCAATGACGTTACAAAATTATATGCTATAACATGTAAAACAGGATGATGAAAGGAACCTTCAAAAAGCAACTCAAGTGAACACCTTAATCGGTCACACTTTACAATAAGGTTCATTAGTTAATGTTAATTAATGCATTTACTAACATGAACAAACAATGAACAATGCATTTACTGTACTACTGTATTTGTTCATGTTAGTTAACGTTAGTTAATGAAAATACAGTAGTTCATTGTTAGTTCATGTTAACTCATGGTGCATTAACTAATGTTGACAAGCATGGACTTGGTTGTTAATAAAGCATTAGTAAATGTCCAATTAGGATTAATAAATGCAGTACATGTGTTGTTCATGATTAGTTCATGTTAGTAAATGCATTAACTAATGAACCTTATTGTAAAGTGTTACCCCTTAATCATAGTATTGTCTTATTCAGACTGAGGCAAATAATTCCATTACTGATGTTTATGTAAACGCAGTCACTGACTGCAATATATACATATAATTTATTTACTTATTTTTTATTCATTGTAATAATAAACACTCCAGGCTTTTTCCCGTGCACATTTTAACAAGTGCCCTCAGGGATTAAGGGTTAAATCCATTCTATAGAATTCCACTTTTTCTGTTCCCAAAAGTCTACAGCTTCTCTCTGGCTCTGCTGCTCATAACCTGAAACAAAAACGTAAAAGTTCAACGTAAAAGTTCATTTTTAGAAAGATCAGAGAAGATTATCCGGCCTGTGCCACCTCACACTGAGAAACAGAATGGCAGATATGATACGAGTGTGCTATAAGCCATTTCAAAGTGTTCTTCATGATTATAGTGGGAGACAATCCCTGTGAGAAAGCGTCTTTTCCTTTCTCTTTCCAAACGGATTGGCTGAGTGAACATCTGAAGAGCAGTGCAGATGAAACCACGACCATCTAGGTGACTTAAGAAGCAGGAAAAAAATAGAAAAGATTGCCCAAGATCATAGAAAATTGTCATATCGCACACAGCCTTTAAAAATACCTGTGTACCGTTTGCTGCTTCTTCTTTATTCAGCTATTTTGGCCTGGTTTGAGTGCCTTTCTCACTTAGCAATTTAATGTGAAATGCCATCAGATGATTATTTGGAAGGCTTAAAGGAGAAAAACTTTTGGCGACTCCTTTGAGGATTTCAGTGGCTTGGCTTTAGATTTGCTCAAGAATATGGCAATTAGAAGTTATTAGTGGATAATCGCTTGAGTCAGGCTGGAGTAAAACCAGCTATTGACCCACTACCCCAACCTACCAAATTACTCCATCTAAACAGCCTCAGAGTAGATGAGATGCCCAAATAAATAATTGGCACTCTGAAAAGCGTGCAATTTTTTTCACCGCCGCCCTTATATGACCATAAAGTGGCAGACGCAGGCACTTCCTCCCACACGCATCTTTAACGGCTGCCTGGTCTCTGTGTGAGAGCGAGGTATGGTCGTTTCCGTTCTGCCGGTGATGCAAGAAACGTGCCTCTTCAAGTCAAAATCAGTAATTAACAGCAACCTGCTCATGTGCCACAGAAGGACCAGCGTCCTTGAGATTTCTGTGCCATGTGTGCGAAGAAAAAAAGAGGAAGGAGATGCTTATTAGCCGTTTCATTAGCGTGCTGCTCGCTTGCTCCCAGATGTTTCGGCTGTGATTAAGACCTGATCCATTTCACAGAGTCTTTTTTTTTTAGCTGAATCTTACTCACATTATCCAGGCAATATGAATAAATAGATACATATGCATGTGTCTGTTTAGCTGACACTATTCATCATATATATACATATTTTTTTATCCATATAGTCTACCTGACCAAAAGTCTTGTTGCCTATCCAAGTTTTAGGAACAACAAATAATAACTTGACTTCTAGTTGATCATTTGGTATCAGAAGTGGCTTACATAAAAGGCAAAGGCCTCTAGATTACGTTATTTTATCAAAATAAAATATCATGCCTCGATTATTAATTATTTAATGAGGACATAAGGACTGACTTTACTTAGACAAAAGTCTTGTCACTCAACAGAAATAATGTCATGGTGCAGTGAAAAAAGAGTGAATATTGTGTATGACTCCAATGAGCTTGGAGGACTGCATCCATACATCTCTGCAATGACTCAAATAACTTATTAAAAACATCATCTGGAATGGCAAAGAAAACATTCCTGCAGGACTCCCAGAGTTCATCAAGATTTCAAGATTATGTCTGATTATCAAGATTATGTCTGGTGACTGGGTTGGCCAATTATGGAGCACATTGATCTTCTTTGCTTATTTTATGAATATATAACAATAATAAATAGACAAATGGCAAAAATGGGCACTTGAATGCATATACAGTACAGCACTTCTTTCAGTATTTTAATAGCTTAATAACCAATGGGGCTAATAAAATGGTTATTTTAAAATATCTAATTTAATGTAAACTTTGTTATCCATGCTTATTATTTTAAGTAATATGGCTACTTGCACTTTGAAAGTGAAATAAAGCCTAAGCAGGCTTTATTTACTATATTATAACCTGTGTTTTAGTACTTTGAACAATGCATTGAGATTTATCTTAATGTGTTTGTGTGTGTGTGAAAACATGCAAATTAGCATTAATTATTTGCCAAATGATGTTTTACAGGGCAAGGAAATTTTCACAGCATGTCTGATAATAATTTTTCTTCTGGAGAAAGTCTTATTTGTTTTATTTCGGCTAGAATATAAGCAGTTTTTTTTAAACCATTTTAGGGACAAAATTATTTGCCTCTTTAAGCTATTCTTTTTTTTCAATCTTTTTTCTTTCTCTTGTCTATAGAACAAACCATCATTATACATTAACTTGCCTAATTACCCTAACCTGCCTTGTTAACCTAAATAACCTAGTTAAGCTTTTAAAGGTCACTTTAAGCTGTATAGAAGTGTCTTTAAAATATCTAGTCAAATATTATGTACTGTCATAGCGGCAAAAATAAAATAAATCAATTATTAGAAATGAGTTAGTAAAACTATTATGTTTAGAAATGTGTTGAAAAAATCTGCTCTCCGTTAAACAGAAATTGAGTAAAAAAAAAAAAGGGGGGGGGGGGGGGGGCTAATAATTCAGGGGGGTAATAATTCTAACTTTAACTGTATATTGTATATAGTTTGCATTACTAATGAGGTGTACTTATATGATATTTGGTCATTTAACGGGACAGTTCACTCAAAACAAAACAAAAAAATTGTCATCATTCACTGGACTCAAATTACGTTGATTTTTTTTCTGTTGAACACAAAATAAGTTGTTTTGAAAAATACTAGAAACATAACCATTAACTTCCATAGTATTTGTCTTTACAACTATGGGAGTCAATGGTTGCAGGTTTCTGACATTTTCCAAATAACCTTTTTTCTTTGTTAACATAAAAATGAGTCTCATATTGATTTGTAAAGACTTGAGAGTGAGTAAATAGTGACTTTTTTTTTTTTTTTTTTCAACTTTTGGGGTAAACATGGCCTTTAATATCTTGGTACATTAGTATTCAAAAACCAGGTAAAAAAAAGGAATGGGGGAAAAATGGTGTTGTTGTGTTTTTTTACCCTCCCAATGGTCATTTCTATTCAGAATATGTGATAGAATTATCTATAGGCTATAGGCTGAATTAAATTACAAATATGTGATGTTTGCAACCCAGGTTCATTGTGGATATGTACCCAGGTCTGTGAGGCCACTGTGTACACTTTTTGATGATCTCACATTTCTTTTATATGTACCATTTGTGCATCATGAATAACATGGAGATATGGCATTATACCTCCCTAAAGTGTTTTTTTTACTATCAGCTAGATGTAGCTCTGGGTACATTTTTCACGGTCTCCAGAAATGTAGACCTGGGTATGTATCCACAGTGAGCCTGTGTTGGATGTTTGTGTCACCAAACATCACTCACCTCATCTGATATTGGTTTAAAAACCAGATTCAAACTCAAACTATTAGTCGTAGTGTTGCTGTTTCGATTAACCAAATAATCTGACAGAAAAAAAATCAAATCATGGTATCCAGTGATACTGGATTTATTTACTGTGCCTTTAGAAAACCATCATAAACACTATTTATCACACAGCTTGAAATTTCAAATAACTTTTCCAGCCTTTGAAATGTTTTTGTAGCCTTTTCTTAGCCTTCACTTTTCTACAACTTTATCCCGAAGGTCTTTTGAAAGCAGGGCGTAATATAAGTAAAGGTACAGCACAGATTTTCACAGGGTATGATGATTTTCTGTAAGCACTGTAAATTAATCTCTGTATGTCATGTATGTCATAGATGGACATTTTATAGGTTTCAAACATTGCACATGCTCCACATTCATTGGCTTTTTAAAATCATTTGGCAAGGATTCATATCAAAAGGTGCATTTTCTCAATTGCATTAATCTTGTTAAACTTCCCAGCACATGAGTTAATATTTTATGATAGTCAATGAGTATATAACAATAATACATGGACAAATGGCAGAAATGGGCACTTTAATGCATATACAGCACTTCTTTCAGTATTTCATTAGCTTGATAACAAATGGGGCTTTTAAAATGATTATTTTAAAATATCTAATCCAACGTACACTTTATTATTCATGCATACTATATGAAGTAATATGGCTACTTGCACTTTGAGAGTAAAATAATGCCTTAACTGCCTTTACACTATTAATGCCTGTGTTGTAGTACTTTGAGCAATGCTTTGAGATTTATCTTAATGTGTGTGGCAAAACATGCAAATGAGCATTAATAATCAAATCTCTTCACATATACTGTACTGTATAGTGTGCATCACTAATGAAGTGTACTTATATGTACTTATGTGATTTCTTTGTTTTTTATTAACGATCGGTTATTATGCTTACCCTCAAGTCATTCCAAACCTTTATAAGATTGTTTGTTTGTTCTGTTGAACACAAAATGAGTTGCTTTGAAAAATGCTGGAAACATGTAACCATTGGCTTCCATAGTATTTGTCTTTCTTACTATGGTGTGACATTTGGTCATTTAAAGGGACAGTTCACCCAAAACCAAAAAATGTTTTCACCATTCACTGGACACAGACTTGTATACATTTTTTTATATATATATATATATATATATATATATATATATATATATATATATATATATATATATATATATATATATATATATATATATATATATTTTTTTTTTTTTTTTTTTTTTTTTTTTTTTTTGTGAACATAAAATAAGTTATTTTGAAAAATGCTGGAAACCGTTGACTTCAATAGTATTTGTTTTTCCTTCTATGGAAGTCAATGGTTTTAGGTTTCTAACATTTGTTAACAGAAAAATGAGTCTCATAAAGGTTATTTTACTTTAAACAAAATTAGAAATATGTGATTTTTGTGTCAATGACCATCACTCACCCTATCTGCTTTTGGTTTCATAAACAGATTCAAACTCATGCCATTGGTCAGTGTTGTTGTGGTGATTAACCAAAAATTGTGTTGTTCTGAATGTTCTGAATTCTGAAAACCCTATACACATTTCTGGAGATCTCAAATTATGTAGCTAGAGCTTTGTATGGCTGCATTTCGTCTTTAAAACGAATGTTACGGGGCGGTAAGACGTTGTTCCTTTTCACACTTACCAGCTGACTGCTAACCTCCTCATGGATGGCTTTTCCACTGTTGCTTGTTTGTGCAGTAGCTCACTGCGTACGTCGGCAGACTTGAGAATTGGAGTGGAGTTGACCGCAATGACAGGGTTTGAGTATGGCGAAGAATGATTTCTGCTGGCAGGTAAGACAAAAACAAAAGCCAAAAAAGTAGTCAATCGGTGCTTTTTAAAACACAATCAATTGGGTTTCGGGAAGGAGGAGGGTGGGTCAGTCTATTAGTCAGTCAGTTGACAGCAGCCTCTGGTGGATTACCTGAGAAGAGCAGGCGAGAATGGCAATCGCGAGAGAAATTTGAGATCTCAAAAAGCAAACACAGAAGCCTCTGGTGAATTTGTGAAAATAAAAACTGCAAAAAAAAAACAAAACAAAAAAAACATAGCTCCTGGGACGTATTTTGTGATCACCAGAAATGTATATAGGGCTACATTTTCAGAATGAGCCTGGGTTGGAAGAATCAAATCTTGTTATCCAGTAATGCCATTAATTTCAAGAAGAGTATTTTTCTGAGTTGCATCAATCATGTTAAACTCACCACAGATGAATCATGTGTACTGAATATGCTTTCAAGGACGTGTCCATACAGTGCATGTTAGGTAAATAAATATCACATGCAGAACAAAATCATCTCAATATTAGCTTTGCAATGTAGATGAACATTAAATACTGAACCAGGTTAAGGAATTCGAAGACTCTAGATGACTGCTTTGATCTAAACCATACTAACTATTTTATGATATGTAACAGCTTCTCTGGATTAAAGTTTTACTAATATGCTCTCATTCCTTACCAAAAACAGTCTGAAAATTTTTAGCTAGTCGGTGAACTTGTGACTTGGAGTGGAGTTGACCCGTTGACAGGGTTCGAGTTTGGCGAAGAACGATTTCAGAAAGCAGGTGAGATAAAAACAAAAGCCAAAACATAGTCAATCGGTGCTTTTTAAAACACTAACAGTTAGGTTTCGGGAATGGAGAGGGTGGGTCAGTCAATTATGTGATGTAACAGCTACTGTAGATTAAAGTTTTATTTATATGCTCTCTTTCCTCACCAAAAAAAGTCAGAAAATTTTTAGCTAGAGCTACGTATGGCTGCATTTTGTCGTTAAAACGAATGCCATGGGGCACTATAAAATCTTTTTCGTGTTACCAGCTGACCGCTTACCTCTGTATGGACGGCTTTTCCACTAGTTACTAGTTTGTCCAGAAGCTCACCGTGTACATCGGTGGACTTGTGACTTGGAGTTGAGTTGACCCGTTGACAGGGTTTGAGTTTGCCGAAGAAAGAATTCAGAAAGCAGTTGAGACAAAAACAAAAGCCAAAACACAGTCAATCAGTGCTTTTTAAAACACTATCAGTTTGGTTTAGGGAAGGAGGAGGGTAGGTCAGTCGAGCCGTCAGTCAGTGGACAGCAGTCTCTGGTGGATTTACCCGAGAAGAGCAGGGGAGAATGGCAATCGCGAAAAATTTGAGATCTCAAAAAACAAACACAGCAAAAAATGCAAAAAAAAAAATAATAATAATAATAATAATAATAAATGAAAAAAACAAAAACAAAACGTAGCTCCTGGGGTGTATTTTGTGATCTCCAGAAATGTATATAGGGCTATATTTTCAGAATGAGCCTGGGTTGGAAGAAACAAATTGTGTTATCCAGTAATGCTGTTTTGTGTCTCTATTTATGTAATGGATTGGCATTTTACAGGTTTCAAATATTGCACATGCTGTAAATACATTAGCTTTTAAAATCCTTTATTTCAAGAAGTAGATTTTTCTGAGTTGCATCAATCATGTTAAACTTCACCACACATGAGTCGTGTACTGAGTATGCTTTCAAGGACGTGTCCATAAAGTGCATGCTAGGTAAATAAATATCACAAGCAGAACAAACTCGTTTCAATATTTGCTTTGCAATGTAGATGAACATTAAATACTGAACCAGGTTAAGGAATTCGAAGACTCTAGATGACAGCTTTGATCTAAACCATAATGACTATTTTTTTCATATGTAACAGCTTCTCTGGATTAAAGTTTTATTAATATGCTCTCATTCTTTAACAAAAAAAAGTCTGAAAATCTAATTAAAACTGGATATTTTATGAGGAACAGAAGGAGCTGCGAATTTGTCCGATTTCTTTGTTTCCTCCGTGACGGAGGCAGCATTAAAGAGATGCAGAATCACAGCGAGAAAATAAAAAAGGCAAATGAATCATTTTAATCTGAAGCGTATAAAAGCAGGCCTGTCTCGGGGCTGTTTGTGCAGTGGAGAGGTTAGTCACAGCTGATGTGAAGTGGGAGCTCCCTGGGACGTTTATTTGATCACTTCTTCATTTCTGCTATTTGTTTATTGTTGGAGTACCCACTGGGTTACCACCCCGAGCACTACCAGCATTCGTTCACAACAGGCAAAAAAAAAAAAAAAACTGTTTTGCAGAAATGTATAATTAATCAGGCATATGATGTTCTCTTTTTTATTTGTTTTTCCTTTGTAATTTTTTATGTATTAGTTTTGCTGTTATGATGCTACTGAGACATAAACCCCAAACTGTGCCTTAGTTCAATCCAAAATTAAAATTCTGTGATCATTTCTGTGAACGTCATTTCAAACTAAACCTGGGTAGAACATAAAAAAAGTGAAAAGCCACTTCATCAAAATGAAAGAGATAATTTATTAAATATACAGCGGGAGATAGGAAGATTTTGGCTATTAAAGACTACAGATGCCCTATTGAAATTGTTGGTCACACTTTATAATGTTTCATTAGTTAATGTATGGTAATATACACTCACGGGCCACCTTACTAGTACCTTGTTTGACCTTCTTTTGCCATCAGAACTGCCCTAATCCTTCGTGGAACAGCTTCAACATGGGTACTGGAAATATTCCCTAGAGATTTTCTACTATACTGACATGGCATCATGGAGTGGCTGCAGATATGTCGGCTGCACATCCATGATGCCAATATCCTGTTCCACCACTTTCCAAAGGTCCTCAATTGGATTGAGATCAGATGACTCAGGAGCAGGCGGCAACCTCCTGCTCTCCCTCAAGAAGCCAATACGGAAGTAACTAAAACTGCAATTAATCCGAAATTCCGCTAGTCCTGGCTGCTCCTGGCTCCAAAACAGAGCAAATTTCGAATGAGCCCACTGTTAGAATGGCCAACTTTACAGCAGAAAAAAAAGGTTTTACAGCCTGGTACAAAAAAAGATTTTGGTTAATACAGCTAATATTACCCTTCATGACAACTGTGAGGGGGTGAATTTTTTTATAACTCATCTGTTTCCTTTATATTAAGTTATATTAATTTTGCATAATTAAGGGCGTGGCCAATTGAGTGACAGCTAGGTCTCACTGGTCGCCGTCACGTCACCTCAGCTGAATCCTGCAGATTAGCCACTGAACTCGGCATATTTATCGTATTTCTGTGTTGTTTTATGTGGCTTTACACAGTCAACTGCCTTTTGGACTTGTTTCCTACAATTATTAGATGGCTTGGCATGCTGAGTGCACTTAATTGTGCTCACAAACCATTCACGTGGCCTAAAGTCTAAAGTTATATACTTATATACAATCTCTATACATGTATTTGTTTTATTTAAGATCATTTATCGTTTTTATTTATATTTAGAGCTGTAATGCACTCCAGAATCTGATGGATTGATTAGCTGTAGGCTCTAGAACAGTCATCTGAAGCGTGGTCATACACTGTTATGCTGGATTTCATCAATAGTCTTACATTAACTAACACAGACTATATCTGAAGTGTTTGGAAGTAATTTGCGTTTTCCTCCTGTTGAAAAGAACAATGTTTAGTGGCTCAATGTATTACAGCAGTGTTTTTAAAAGTCTAAACACTTTATTGATATAGTATACAACCAAGCACAAGTGGTCAGAATACAAACGAGTCACAGGTGATAAAGTATTAAGCGTTCTCCCAAAGTAAAGTGTGTCTGAGCCAGGTCCAAGCAAACTGTCTGTAGGTGTCTGTAGCTCCGCTCACTCTCCGCCTCTTTGCCCTTGTTTGGTATCCCGCCGTGGGTGTGATGACGCGCGAACAAAATGGCGACGGTTGGCCGCGCCTACTTGTGGCTTCTTTTGCGCTCTTTAGAAACCTATGGGTGACGTCACGGATACTACGTCCATATATTTTACAGTCTATGCTCTGGAGGCCTTTTTAGTACAGTGAACTCATTGTCATGTTCAAGAAACAAGTCTGAGATGATTTGCGCTTTATGGCATGGCATGTTATTCTGCTGGAAGTAGCTATCAAATGGATACACTATGGTCATAAAGGGATGGACATAGTCAGCACCAATACTGAGGCTGTGGCATTGACACAATGTTCAATTAGTACTAATAGGCCCAAACTGTACCAAGAAAATATCCCCTCACCATTACACCACCACCAGACTAAATCAAGGCTGGATAAATCCATCCTCTTATGTTGTTGAAGCCAAATTCTGACCCTACCATCTGAATGTTGCACAGAAATTGAGACTCATCAGATCAGGCAATGTTTTTCCAATCTTCTATTGTCCAATTTTGGTGAGCCTGTGTGAATTGTAGCCTCAGTTTCCGGTTCTTAGCTGACAGAAGTGGCACCTGGTGTGGTCTTCTTCTGCTGTAGCCCATCTGCCTCAAGGTTGGAGGTGTTGTGCGTTCAGAGATGCTCTTCTGCATACCCTGGATTTAACGAGTGCTTATTTGAGTTACTGTTGCCTTTCAATAAGCTCGAACAAGTCTGGCCTTTCTCCTCTGACCTCTGGCATCAACAAGGCATTTGCGCCCACAGAACTGCCGCTCACTGGATATTTTCTCTTTTTCGGACCATTTTCTATAAACCCTAGAGATGGTTGTGTGTGAAAATCCCGGTAGACCAGCAGTTTCTGAAATACTCAGATCAGTCTGTTTGGCACCAACAACCAAGCCACATTCAAAGTCACTTCAATCACATTTCTTCCCCATTCTGATGCTTGGTTTGCAGATCGTCTTCACCATGTCTACATGCCTTAATGCATTGAGTTGATGCCATGCGATTGGCTGATTAGAAATTTGTGTTAACAAGCAATTGAACAGGTGTACCTAATAAAGTGGTTTTTGTATTTACTAACACTAACTATTAGTGAACAATACTTGTTATTAATTGTTAATTAGTCATCAACAAAGAATGAAAATACAATCAATAGGCACAATATACATGCGTTTATAAGTCAAGAATACCAGCTGTGTTTAGCTGTATTTATTAAAACAATTAAACTGCTTTATAATATATAGTTAAAGCCTAACAAATAATGAAATAAATTTGCTAATGCATTTTAGATGATTCCTAATGTGCAGCTATTATAAAGGACCCCGAAATGTAATTATTTAATACATTTTTTAACAGTTTTGTACAATCCATTGACTCCAAAATGCTAAAAAGACATCTGGCGGCCTACATTTACCACATTTCCCAATAACCACTGCAATCTGTGAATCTACAAAAGCCAGAGTGCCGCCCATACAGTGAATTTGCAGCTGTAGCTGTGCATCTGAGCACGTCTACTGAATGATTTATGGCAGGAAAGCAGCATGATGCCGTCATTTTTCACTGTCTCCCATCAGCCATTTAGGAAAGGCACAGTGGGCTTGAAGAGGCATCCTGTTGTAAAATGTGATCTGAGTCACCTATATTTTTAATGATTGTGAGTAAATCCACATGTGATTTATGGAGTCCCACCGGCTGTGAGCAGGTTGGCAGGCGAGGGAGAAGTCTCGTTCCTCGGGCCGTCATTTACTGTACAGTATCTGGCAAAATGGCTCTAGTGAATGTATGCATATATACTCTAAGTGGAATTGCTTTGGGGAACGAATAATAGATGAGGAGGTAAATGTGTCTCTCCCGCGTGAAAACTCCAGAGTGCGTTGAGTAAATAATTTGTGCAAAAAAAAAAAAGCTCTCTATTCCACTTTAAACCACTTAAATCAGTTGTAAATCCCACAGTTAAAGCTTTTCTAACACCATATTGGCACTCACAGCTGGGGTCTTCATGACACAATGTGGGTATACAGATTATAATGTACAAGTAGAGCAATCATGGCTGTAAAAAAGGTATTAAGATATTGAATTTGGTATTGAGATATATATTAAGCTAAAGGAATTAGGTTATTTCAGTTTTGATACATCGTTAAAAGATTGGTCTTCCAAATTAATTTTCTCAATACAGGCTCATTGTGGATATGTACCCGTGTCTACATTTGCGGAGAACGAGAATTGTGTAGCCATGGCTGCATTTCGTCTTTAAAATAAAAGGTACAAGGTGGTGTGATGCTCCTAACAGCTTTTGTTCATTTTCACGCTCCCGCCAGCCACATATCTCTGTATGGAGGGTTTTTATGCTGTTACAAGTTTGCTTAGTAGCTCACCATGTACGCTGATTTCAGTTTGATGAAAAAAGGTTCCAGAAACCAGGTAAAACAAAAGCAGAAAGGGATGAATAAATAAACGAAAACGTGGGGAAATCAAGAGGCTGTGGCAGCTTTTCTTTTTCTAGACTGCTTTTGAAAACACTATCGGTTGAGTTTAGGGACGGGGTATGTGGGTCCGTTGATTGGGGTTTAGTTTAGTTTAGTTTATTAATGTTCCCAAACACAGCATTTAGGGGGAAAATGACTACAGACTATTTGAAAATTCTGTTACTCTGAAATTTCTTTAATTAATATTCATGTCAAATCAGGGACTAAGCTGTAGAAAAGTGAATGGATGGATGGATGGATGGATGGATGGATGAATGGATGGATGGATGGATGGATGGATGGATGGATGGATGGATGGATAAATGGATGGATGGATGGATGGATGGATGGATGAATGGATGGATATTCATGTGTTTGAGTAAAATTATTAAATTAATAAAATATATATTTTTTTAATTTGTGAAAGTCTAATAACATTTTGTATCAACATTATTGTTTTATATTATACATTTAATGTATTAATGCTTTAATATTTAAGAAATCTCATCCACAGTTTCAAGAAATGCCATCAAATATTTATGTAATAACCCTTTTGTATAAATTGTAAATAAAAATGAGAATTCACAAGTTATTACTTATTTCATGTAGATAACTATGCATTTAAATACATCAAATATTGATGCTAAAAATATTGTGAAATGCTAATATTGTGATACATTTTTACAATTGATAACATAACTTATATGGGCTTAATTTTTTGCTTTAAATTATATACTTTTATAGTTTTGTGGAAAATGTGATGCACTATCTTCTGAATAGAAGCTTAAAATCTAGAAACAAGAGGATAAGACACATCTAAAGCTATATGCATAATTTTATTTATTTAATTTTTTTTTTTTTTAGAAATACCGAACTGTGTGAATTTGTGTTCATCAAATATCTTGGAAATGTGTATCACAATTTCTACAAAATATTGATCAGAATATCATCAGTAAGAACTTTTATCAATAATTGAAAACTAATATTTGACCAGTAAATCATCATTGTAGAGTTATTTCTGAAGAATCATGTGGATCTGAATAATGGGTCATAATGTGTTTTATTTTAATGTACAATTCACTCTATTAATAAGCCATTAGCTAAAACTATTAGCCATGAACTAAGACTATTAGCTTATACTACTAATTAGGTTGTTAATAGTTAGGGCTTAGATACTGGGTAGCAATAGGGGTCATACTTTATAAGTACAGTCACACTTTATTTTTGATGGTCCATTTGAGTATTAGTAGACTGTCTGCTTAATATCTGTTGATACTGCTCCTTCAACAGACATTTAACTGACTATAAGAAATTTTGCAAGTACATGTCAACACTAACCCTAACCCCAACCTTAACCCCAGCCTAAGAGTCCACTTATAATCTAATGAGAATTAGTTGGCATGTTAATACAATGTAACTAAATTCAACAAACAGACCCTCAAAATAAAGTGTGACCATAAGTACTAATAAACAGTTAACATTTTAATAAAAGGCAGGTAATAAGCCAGTGGTTAATGTTAATTGTGGATTCTTAACACAACTCTAAACAGAAGTGTTGTTGTGTGCTGAACTTACTTTAATCATTTATTTAATAATATATTTTAAAATACATTAAAATAGTATAAGTCAACCTGGTCCAGAGATACTTATTAGAAATAATAAATAAATAAAAATGTAATTATTCAAAATGTTTGGTAACACTTTAGTTACATTAGATGTGTTTAGGTCGCAATCCACCGTATTAACAAACCAATAACTAACACCACTAGCTTAATACACTACTAAGTAGCTGTTTATTAATACTTAGTGAGGTAGAAGATGTGTTAAGGTTTTTTTGGTAGGATTAGGGATGCAGAATAAGATCATACTTTATCACTACTAATGAACAGTTAATATCTTAATAATAAGCAGGTAACGAGCCAGTAGTTAATAGTATGAATTGTGACCAAAACATTGTGTTACCAAAATGATTTTGTATTTATAGCAATAGTTGTCAAGTTAGGTGAAAAGATACACCACAATATTTCAGTTCCACACCTTATATTCTAGACTAGGAGACAAAGTTTGAGCCTGTAACTGTGTGAAGAGTCACGAGGAGAAAAATGGGGCCAACGATTGTACCTAAGCAGTATCCATACAGCTGCCATAGTGACTAGTGCTTCCACTCCACCATCCATCACCTGGTAGCAGCAGGCGAGCCACAAATAAGAAGCCACTCACTCCCATAATTCCAGCACACTACCTGACAAGCCGGAGATTTCCAATCTGCCTCAGGGGCAGGGGAACAAATCCATTCCCCCACTGTCAAGCCATCCAGACAGAGAGAGCGCAGCACTGGGAGACAGTAGACTGCATTTGGTCCCATAACTACTGGCTCAAAGGAGTGTGCAGAGAGTATCAGAAGAGGGAGACAGTCTATCAGCTAGAGTCAAACTGACTGCGGTTCACACTAAAAACATTGATATTTGCACTGTAAAAAGCGATTAGATGACTTTAAAAAAAGACTAAACTCATCGCCTTATATAGTCAAATAAGCAAACTATGTGCATAATTTTAAAAGTTAAGTCAGTGGGTTTACTGACTTTTTAAAAGTGAAATATACTTGTTGCGTATAGAAATAATTTGTGCATTCATCATTTTTATGGACAGAATTTCTGTGCGCAGCCTCGGGCAGGATTTGACCACAGGATTCATCTCTGTTATTTGCAAACGATGTTGTTTGGTTGGCTTTATCGAACATGGAGCTTCAGCGTGCATTGGGACAGTTTGCTGCATAGTGTGACACGGCTGGGATGAGAAATAGCACCTCCAATTCCAAGGCCATGGTGCTCCACCGGAAAAAGATTGGCAACGCGGTCGATGTAACAGTCCGTTGTGGCAAAGAATGAGCTGAGCCAAAAGGCAAAGCTCTCGATTTACCGGACAATCTACATTCCTACTTTCACTTATGGTCATGAGCTTTGGGTCATGACCAAAAGAACAAGATCCCAGATACAAGCAGGATGGCAGGGCACACCCTTATAGATAGGGTGAGGAGCTCTGTCACTCGAGAGGAGATTGAGTATAGAGCCGCTGCTCCTCCAAATCGAGAGAAGTCAGCTGAGGAGGCTCGGGCATCTGTTTCAGAACCCTTCTGGATTCCCACCACCTCTGGAGGGGCTGGTTGAAGTGTCTGGGGAGAAGGAAGTCTGGGGTTTTCTGCTGAGACTGCTGCCCCCGTGATCCGGCCCCGTAAAAATGGATGAAAATATATGAATGACCATACAATTTTGAAACTATCCTTTGTTTTATATCATCAAATTAGAAAAAATAAATAAATAAATACAAATTTTAAATTACCACTAATCTGAGGTGTTTATTATTGTAACAGTAAGTTGAGTAACAACAGACTTGATGATCCACATGCAGTTTTTGTAAAGAATAATTAGGCAGGCAATGCTTAAACAGGTACAAACTGGAGCATGAGGGTAATCCAAAGAGTGTTATCAAAAACAGGCAAATGGTCAGGACAGAACAAGACTCAGCAATGTGTATGTCACAGTGAGGTGTATAAATAGTCCTAGTCATTAGTCCTTAAAACATCAGCTGTGTGTAATCAGGGAGAGAACTGGAACTGGTGTGTGTGTGAGGTGCATGATGAGATCTGTAGTTCATATCAGTGGCAGATGTGTAGTTCTCCAGTAATCTGCTACTGCTCGATTGCTGGTGATCACAGCACTAATACAGTGTTCATGGGAGGCACAGTCAATTTGACAGTTTTGTAACTTCTAGCCAGCATTTTCAGTCTTACATATTTTTTTTTCGAAAATCATGAAAACACTATCGTGGAGTTAGTCTATAATTTAAACAAATATGAATGCAAAAAAGTGGTAATCTACCATTCATTGCTCTATAAATTTACCAAACCATGATGCCTTCTGCTGCTGAGAAACCCAGAAATGTGAAATGCCTCCATAAGTGCAGAGTCTTCTTTCCTATGGACATGAAAGATATGTATAAACCACAGCTCTAAAAACCGTTGCTCACAGTGAGTAGAAAGCATTATTATACACCTGTCAGTCAAAACACATTCCTGTCAATAAAAATTGCCTTGGTTTTCTTTCATATGATGAGTCAAAAAAGACAAGCACCAAAA
The DNA here is from genome assembly GCF_052040795.2 of Danio rerio. NCBI lineage: Eukaryota > Metazoa > Chordata > Actinopteri > Cypriniformes > Danionidae > Danio > Danio rerio. The sequence goes on from NC_141034.1 coordinate 48,759,809, forward strand.
ACATGTCAGGACAAACAGGGAAAAATAGCTTTGTAATGTTTATTGGATAAATAAGACTCAGTGATGTGTATCCCACAGTGAGGTGTATAAATATTCCTAGTCATTAGTCCTTAAAACATCAGCTGTGTGTAATCAGGGAGAGAACCGGAACTGGTGTGTATGTGAAATGCAGAATGGGATCTGTAGTTCATTTTAGTGGCAAATATATAGTTCTCCAGCGATCTGCAACTGCTAGATTGCTGGCGATCACAACACTAATGTAGTATCTATGGAAAGGAAGGTCAATTTTACATTGTTGACACTTCTGGCTAGCATTATCAGTCTCACATATTTTCTTTTTCTTCTTTGAAAGTCATAAAAACACTATTGTGGAGTTTATAATTTAAACAAATATGAATGCAAAAAAGTGGTACTCAACCATTTTCTGCTCTATAAATTTACTCAACCATGATGCCTTCTGCTGCTGAGAAACCCAAAAATGTGAAACGCCTCAATAGGTGCAGTCTCCTTTCCTATGGACATAAAAGATCTGTGTAAAACGCGGCTCTAAAAACCATTGCACACAATGAGTAGAAAGCATTATTATACACCTGTCAGTCAAAACACATTTCTGCCAGTAAATGGCCCAGGTTTTCTTTCATATGGTGTAAAACAAACAGTCGAAAACAGACAAATGGTAAAGATAAGCAGAAAAGAATGTAAAACTTTGCAAGGATAAAAAAAGGCAGGACAAACAGGGAAAAATGCTTCATAACGTTCATTGAAAAAAAACAAGACTCATCAATGTGTATATCAAAGTGAGGTGCATAAATAGCCCTAGTCATTAGTCCTTAAAACATCAGCTGTGTGTAATCTGGGAGAGAACTGGAACTGGTGTGTGTGTGAAGTGCGTGATAGGATCTGTAGTTCATGTCAGTGGCAGATGTGTGATTCTCCAGCGATCTGCAACTGCTGGATCGCTGGTGTCTATGGGACGTACAGTCAATTTGACAATGTTGTCACTTCTAGCATCATCTGTCTCACATGTTTTATTTATTTTATTATTTTCGTGGACTGATTCTTTTTTAATTTAAACAAATATTAATACATTTAGGCCCAGTTTCACAAACAGTGCTTAGATTAAGCCTGGACTAGGCCTTCGATAAATTAGCTATTTAAGCCACATTTATAGAATGGCCATAGAAAAATATATTACTGGTGTGCACCTGGAAACAAAAAAAAAATTACATTGACATATTTTAAGACATCTCACTGCAAGTTATTTAGAGTTAAGACAGCTGAAACATGCAATGTAATCTTGACTACCCTTAACCTTGTTTGTGAAACCGGGGGGAAATGTGGTAATCTATCATTCACTGCTCTATAAATTTACCCAACCATGATGACTTCTGCTGCTGAGAAACTCAGAAAATGTGAAATGTCTCCATAAGTGCAGAGTCTCCTTTCCTATGGACATGAAAGATCTGTGTTCCGGGGCTTTAAAAACCATTGCTCACAATGAGTAGAAAGCATTATTATACACCTGTCAGTCAAAACACATTTCTGCCAGTAAATGGCCCAGGTATTCTCCCATATGGCATAATTGAAACACATTTGCATGCAGAACAATTGTTCTGTTGTAGTGTGGAGCCAGCCTGGGGATTTTAAGTGCTCCAATATAGAGAATCTAAACACATTTCCTGTTTGATGCTAACAGTTTCTATTCTAACATGCTGTATTTAATTACTGACTTCCAGTTTAATTAATCTACTTTCTGTTCTTTCTCTTTCTCTCCCCGCTGCTTGGGCGACAATGATGTTGGTCACAAAAGGTGAGTAACACCCATTTTTAATCAGCACGTATGTACAATATGAGCTCTCCAGATCCACTTTACGATAACACTACGATAAGAAAAAAAAAAGTCATTTCAACAGTTCCAATTAATATTTTGACATATTTTCCGTCCAAGATGTTCAAATATCTGTCTGAGACTTGGCATTGCTTGGATTTGAGCTTATGTAAATGACTCTGCAGGCTTGACTCTGAATGGGCTGCTGAAAGTGAATGCGTGTGTGTACATCTGTGTTCGTGTGCTGCGTTGAACTGAAAGGATGATGGCATTTCAATCTCCTCAACCTTCATGAAAAGATATTCGTCCTTCGTCTTTTTTTTCGCTCTCTCTCTATCTCTCTTTTCTCTTTTTGCCGCTTGATTGGCAGCTCTGGTACATAGAGTTGGGTCTGGTCTTTCAGTTGCCATGGAAACTGCCCTCTCGTCTGACTGCAACCACGCTTGTGGACGGCATCTCTGGCAACTCTGATACTCACTGCATATAAAGATTAATAAATAAACCTGAGAGAGAGAGAGAGAGAGAGAGAGAGAGAGAGAGAGGTGTGTGTGTGTGCAATTGTGAATGCTGTGAAGGAGTTGCTATATGAAGCAATCTAAAACAAGTCAAACATGAAGACCAAAGATAAAGTTATGTAGTCTTAGGCCCTGTTCGCACTAATAAGTTTTAGTTTTAAAATGCATAACTTTTTTTTTATAGTTACGCCTTCTGTCCACACTACCCCAGATTTTTCGAGCCCAGAAAACGGAGCGTTTTGAAAACAGTGAAGAGGCCTTTAGGTTTTAAAATGCTCTGTGTCAGTGTGGGGACAATGGAGACATCTGAAAACAGAGGCGTGGCTGCCGACATTTGCGCCACCTGATTGGGGCTTTTTCCTCAAATTCAAGTACACAAGGTTCAGTCTTGCATCATTTCCTTGTAAGTTCCACCCTCTTCGAATGATATCACTCGATTGAATGAGGGTTATCAGTGATTATCAGCTAATAGATATGGGCCAATAGAGGCCTTTTGCACCAACTGGTAGGTTCAGAAAGCTGTTGTCATCCATCCACATGGTTAATCAGCTATACTAATGGAGAAGACTCCACATCTGTTTTTACGTTACTGTGACGTTTGGGTTTAAGGTTAGGGTAGGGGTAGGCGTTAATAAAATACAGTTAATGGGAAATTTAATAAACAACATAAATAATTCTCATGGTTAATTGGCTATAGAGAAGATTCCAGATCCAGATCTGTTTTACATTATTGTGATGATTGTGTTTAGAGTTGGGGTAGGGGTAGACGTTAAAAATACAATTAATGAAAAATTTCATAAATAAAATAAATAATTCTTGTTAACTTCCGGCCACAACTGTATGTGTTGTATAGCTGATTAACCATGTGGATAAATGCATACAGCCTTCTGAGCCTACATTTAAGCGCAGAAGGCCCCTATTGGCCCATATCTATCAGCTGATAATCACTGATAATGCCCATTTAATCGAGTGATAACATTCAAATCAGCTGCAAGTTCAGACTTCGCAATTTTAATATGAAAAACAAACTCCCGAGGACACATCTAGTAAATTTTCAAAGGAACTTTATCATATCTTTTTATATATCTTCAGTGTACTTTATAACTTTCTTAACAATACAAACATGAGTTAAGGAACTTTCTATTTCCATTATGATAATAACAATTTAACAGACATAAAAAGTGTTAAGGCATCGTGTAGCTAGCTTTGACTGTCATCTTCACTGTATGCATATTACAAAACAGAGCCTATAAGTGCCTTTTCATTTACACTCACATATATGAAACATACCCTGTCTCTTTTGCTGAATATCAGTTTTAATAATTATTAATGGCATTCAATGATAAAATAAGTTTATACCATATACAGACCCTATATTTTTTTAAAATGTTTTTGTGATTTGTTTTGCAAGAATAATGACAAATAATAAATTTGCAGATTTAATATATATATATATATATATATATATATATATATATATATATATATATATATATATATATATATATATATATATATATATATATATATATGCTTATTTGTTTTATTTTGGCTAGAATAAAAGTAGTTTTTATTTTTTTTTTCAATACTTGATACTCGAACTTGCCTAATTACCCTAACCTGCCTAGTTCACCTTATTAACCTAGTTAAGCCTTTAAATGTCACTTTAAGCTGTATAGAAGTCTCTTGAAAGATATCAAGTAAAATATTATTTGCTGTCATCATGACAAATTGGGGAAAAAAAATAAACAGGGGCGCTAATAATACAGGGGGGCTAATAATTCTGACTTCAGCTGTTTATATATATATATATATATTAAAATCTGTAAATCTGTATAAGTTTTTATACAGATTTACTTTATAAATAAGTAAATTGATAACATTTTCATTATAGTCTTAATTGTTGTATTTTGGCTAGAATAAAAGCAGTTATTAATTTGTTTGAACACAATTTTAAGGACAAATTATAAGCCTCTTTAAGCTAAATTGTTTTTCAATAGTCTACAGAACAGTAGTCTATGGGTTTCCAATGAGGGCTGAGCCGGCATAGCTGATCCTCTATGCCGGCTCAGCATCGTGTTGTCTATTGGCCATTGAAGATGGATGATGGCTTCGTCTATCGGACCAACCCTAACAGATACACACCTGTAAACGCAACAGTGCAAAAAAAGAGAAACATCTTTTTCTCACCCTTCAATTGTTTCTTTCTTATGTTGAACATAAAATGCCAGCACCCATTGACTTCCATAGTATTTTTTTTTTTCTATTATAGAAGTCAATGTTTTCCAGCATCCAGCATTCTTCAAAATATCTTGTTTTGTGTTCAACAGAAAAAAGAAAGTCATACAAGTTTAAAACTACATGATGTAATATTAATTTTTGGTGAAATATCCCTTTAAGGTTCTTATTCTTTCTTAGAAAAATCTGCAAAAACTTTCACTGAGCCATTTTCAAAATGGTTTCAATGTGCTACTGCTAATGTTGTGTCGCACAAATGAACTGTAACTGTTGGGGTTCAACTTTTCCAAGAATGGTTAAAAGAGCAGTTTGCTCAATAATGAAATTGCAGTCATTTGCTCATACTGTATGAAAGCCAATTTCTGCCACAAGATGAAAAAAAAGTTAGAAAGGCAGTTGTGGCTTTTTATCTAAAAAATAAAAAATAAAAAATAAAAAAAATGAATTGAAACATTTGTACTTGGATATTTGTTTTCTGGAAAGACCTGCAGCAGTTCACTGTATTTTCTGGACACCATTTTTGTCAGAGCATAACAATTTCACTTGTTCGGCTTTTTATGGAGCCAACAGTTCACCCACACAGACAACTGCACGAAACCTGAGGTCTTCTTAAAGCAGACATGTTGTCAAAAATGTGAATTCTCAGTCTTGTTGCATAGATCAGCTCCAGGACTACATTTTGGAGAGCTCATAAGCCACCGTTGGCAGAAAGCCTGATCATGTAATATGCACTGCTGCTTTCCATTCATCGACTTCCAAATGACCAAGCAGCATCTATAGGAGTTTAGAATCTACTACAAGTCTGAACACTTGCTTACTCAACACTCTGCAATTTTGATCAAGTCCAGTGCTTGCATAATTTTTTTTAGATAGGCTGGAATGCTGTGGAGCTACACAGAAATCCTCAGCTTCATTTGTGTTTTGAAGTTTTAAGAGTTGCAAAATGTCAATTTGCTGATTCTCTAATTAAATATATTTCTGACAGGGTAACCATGTTTGTGTTTTCAATACAAATATTCTGTACATTGTACACAAAAATGCCCTCAAAAATACAAGTTACACTTGCTGCAGTTGATGTTCTTAAAGAAATAGTTCGCTAAATATTGAAAGCGCTGCCATCGTTTGCTAATTTTTGTGCTTGTTCCAAGCCTGTTTGACTTTCTTACATCTATTAAACACTATATACAGTATACATACACTAACTGGCCACTTTATTAGGTACACCATACTAGTACTGGGTTGGACTTCGTTTCACCTTCAGAACTGCCTTAATCCTTCATGACAGATTTAACAAGGTACTGAAAATATTCCTCAGAGATATTGGTCCATATTTACATGATAGCATCACACAGTTGCTGCAGATTTGTCAGCTGGACATCCGTTCCACCCCATCCCAAAGGTGCTCTATTGGATTGAGATCAGGTGACTGTGGAGGCAATTTAATTGCAGTCAACTCATTGTTGTGTTCAAGAAACCAGTCTGAGAAGATTTGCGCTTTATGACATGGTGTGTAATCCTGCTGGAAGTGACCATCAGCAGATGGGTACACTGTGGTCATGAAGAGATTGAAAAACAATTCTCAGGTAGGCTTCGGCGTTAACATGATGCTCAATCGGTACTAATAGACTCGAATTGTGTCAACAAAATATGCCCCACACCATTACACCACCACCACAAGTCTGAACCATTGATACAAGGCAGGTTGGATCCATGCTTTCATGTTCTTGATGCCCAATTGTGACCCTACCATTCAAATGTTGCAGCAGAAACCGAGACTCATCAGACCAGTCAACATTTTTCCAATCTTCTATTGTAAAATTTTGGTGAGCCGGTGCGAATTGTAGCCTCAGTTTCCGGTTCTTAGCTGAAAGGAGTGGCACCCGGTGTGGTCTTCTGCTGCTGTAGCCCATCTGCCTCAAGGTTGGATGTGTTGTGTGTTCAGAGATGCTCTTCTGCATACCTCGGTTGTAACGAGTGGTTATTTGAGTTACTGTTGTCTTTCTGTCAGCTTGAAACTGTCTGGCCATTCTCCTCTGACCTCTGGCATCATCAAAGCATTTGCACACACAGAACTGCCACTCACTGGATATTTTCTCTTTTTCAGACAATTCTCTGTTAATCCTAGAGATGGTTGTGCGTGAAAATTCCAGTCGATCAAAAGTTTCTGAAATACTCAGACCAGTCTGTCTGGCACCAACAACCAAGCCACATTGAAAGTCAATTAAATTCCCCATTCTCATTCTCAGTTTGAAATGCAGCAGATCGTTTTGATCATGTATGCAGGCCTAAATGTATTGAGTTGCTGCCATGTAATTGGCTGATTAGAAATTTGCGTTAACGAGCAGTTGGGCGGGTATATATACATATATAAGCGAGTTATCTGTAATCAGCAGCATTATGGCGCAGTGGGTGGCACAATCGCCTCACAGCAAAAAGTCGCCGGTTCGAGCCCCAGCTATATCAGTTGCTGTTTATGTGTGAAGTTTGCATGTTCTCCCAGTACAGCTGGCGGGCATCGGCTGCATGAAACATGTGCTGGATAAGTTAGCGGTTCACTCTGCTGTGGCAAACCCAGATTAATAAAAAGACTAGTACTATAGTTACATGTTTTCAGCAAAATATCTTCTTTAGTTTTTAACAGAATAAAGAAACTCACAAAGGTCTGAAACCGCTTGAGGGTGTTTAAACAGTAAGTAAATTCTCATTTCTACATGAACTTTCCCTTTTAGTATATCCAAGGCTGCTTTTATTTGTTAATTGAAATTTAGCAATGCTGAAAAATACTTTCTGTCATAATTTTTTTTTTAATAAATGTAACCTTTCCTGAAAGAAAAGGAAAAGAAATACACTGAAGAAAATACATGGGATTTCTTTCCTGTTCAGTTTATGCCTGGGGTTTGCTTTTTGAAGCAGTACAAATACAGTATGTGTGTCTTGTATGTGTATGTGTGTGTGTGTGTGTGTGTGTTTGTTTATTTAACCACGAGTCGGCAAGAAATGAGGTGAGCCGGTGCAAGGCAAAGACTTCATCTCTCCGTGTCAAGGGGTTTAGTGTATCACAATGTCCCACCACTGGCCTTACTTGCTCCTCAGCTTGAGAAAGAAGCGCAGGGATTTAAGCGTGAAGCATTTGAGAGTGAGTGTCAGTGAAAGCTCAGAAGCCCCATCGAGGCCCAGTGGTGTGGCCTTTGACTGTCAAAAGCACATACCCGCATAAACTGTGTGCTAGGACAGAGAGAGAAGAAGGAAGCCAAGAAAAGGAAAGGGAAATCTGTCTCGCATTTGATTTTCTATGGCCTATTTTTTTATATATATATTTGAAGTCGGAATTATTTGTCTTTAAAGTAAGAATTCATTCCTCCTGAATTATTAGCCCCCTGTATATGTTTTCCTCAGTGTCTGTTTAAATGAAAGAAGACACATTTCTAAACATAATAAATTCAATAACTACTTTCTAATAAGTGATTTCTTTTTATTTTTGCCATGAAGACAGTACATAATATGGTAACACTTTACAATAAGGTTCATTAGTTAATGCATTTACTAACATGAACTAATCATGAACAACACACGTACAGCATTTATTAATCATAAATAAACATTTACTAATGCTTTATTAACAACCAAGTCCATGCTTGTTAACATTAGTTAATGCACCATGAGTTAACATGAACTAACAATGAACTACTGTATTTTCATTAACTAACGTTAACTAACATGAACAAATACAGTACTAAATGTATTGTTCATTGTTTGTTCATGTTAGTAAATGCATTAATAAACATTAACTAATGAACCTTATTGTAAAGTGTGACCCATAATATTTTAGTAGATATTTTTCAAGATATTAGTCTTCAGGTTAAAGTGCAATTGAAAGACCTAATTAGGCAAGTTAGAGTAATTAGGCAAGCCAGTGTATAATGACGGTTTGTTCTGTAGAAAATTAAAAAAAAAATAGCTTAAGGGGGCTAATAATATTGACCTTAAAACGGTTTTAAATATTAAAAGAATTTATAGAAATATATTATATATTATAGAAAATACTGTGAAAATGTCCTTGCTCTGTTAAACATCTTTGACAAATGTTTAAAAAGAAAAACAAATTCACAATATGGCTAATAATTGTGACTTCAACCGTCCCACGATTTTTCTTCTATGGATGCACCAGTATTCAGTCACCATTATAGGTGAATAATTATGTATCTTGGATGAAGAAAAACTGTGGATTTTTTTCACTAGTCTGTTTGCTGGTTTCACTTCACCACACCATCATAAAGACAGATTTGTGGTGATGTAATACAGTGCCAGAGTTGTTTTTACAACCCAGGCTCATTGGAAATACATGATTCTGACCCTCAATAATGTACCCATACATACATTCAGCTAGAGTTATAGTACCAGCTGACATAAACTGTAGTGGCAGTGAAACACCAGACATTTTGTTATGTGGGTCACTGAAACATTTATTCAAATGTTTTGTTCGAAATGACAGTCCGTTTAGAAATTAAGCAAGTGGGCAGAATAAATAAATGATTGACTCAAAAACATATTCATAAAACACTGCATTGTTTTATGCACAAATAAATCAATATACTTTTTTTAGGTTTATTGAACAGTGTAAAATAAGTTTGAAATGGCACTTCTACCTGTGTGATATTACTTTATTATAGCATACACATTTTCTATTTTCTACTTTCTATTTCTATTGAAAAAATATTGCCATTTATATTTTCTTGTCTGAATGAAACAAAATACTTTTTTTTTTCTATTAAAAAAAATACAGAAACGCTGAGAATTTCCAGTTGGTCTCTTAATTTTTACCATAGTTGTAAATATGGATGGATGGATGGATGGATGGATGGATGGATGGATGGATGGATGGATGGATGGATTGATGGATGGACAGATGGACGGATGATTGGATTGATGAATGGATGGATGGATTGATTTATGGATGGATGATTGGATGGTTAAATGGGTGGATGGGTGATTGTATTGATTTTATGATGTGATGGTTGGATTGATGTATGGTTGGATAGATAGATAGATAGATAGATAGATAGATAGATAGATAGATAGATAGATAGATAGATAGATAGATAGATAGATAGATAGATAGATAGATAGATAGATAGATAGATAGATAGATAGATAGATAGATAGATAGATGATGGATAGATAGATAGATAGATAGATAGATAGATAGATAGATAGATAGATAGATAGATAGATAGATAGATAGATAGATAGATAGATAGATAGATAGATAGAAAGATGGATGGATGGATGGATGGATGGATGGATGGATGGATGGATGGATGGATGGATGGATGGTTAAATGGATAGATAGATAGATGGATGGATGGATGGATGGATGGATGGATGGATGGATGGATGGATGGATGGATGGATGGATGGATGGATGGATTAACAGGGTTTGGCAGATGGATGGATGGATGGATGTATGGCGGATGTATGGATGATTAGATGCATGGATTGACAGATGGCTAAATAAATGGATGAGTGGTTGGATTGAGTGATTGATGGATGGATGGATGGATGGATGGATGGATGGGTAGATAGATGGATGGACTGATGGATGGATGGATGGATGGATGGATGGATGGATGGATGGATGGATGGATGGATGGATGGATGGGTAGATGGATGGGTAGATAGATTGATGGACTGATGGATGGTTGATTGGGTGGATGGGTGGATGGATGGATGTATGGACAGATGGATGGGTGATTGGGTGTATGGATGGATATAGTTGGATGGGTGATTGGGTGTATGTATGGATGGATGAATGAATGGATGGATGGATGGATGTATCTATGTATGGATGAATGATTGATTGGATGTATGTATGGATGAATGATTGGATGTAAGGATAGATGTTTGGATTTATGTATGAATGGATGAAAGGGTGGATGGATAAGCCTGTCTTAAGTCCTAGCCCATCACAAAGCACCTGCTAAAGACATTTTGGCTGCAAACTACTAGATGAGATCGAGTGCTGTAATGAAATGAGTGGGCTCCATTTGTGTGTGTGTTTTTGTGGTGTTTGATGTTGCTGGATAAGAGGCCTCAGACAACGCTAACGGAACTTGAAAGGGGTTTTCTAATCACCTCTTCAGACAGAAAACTCCTAAAAAACATTGAAGTATCTGACGCACCGGGTGTTTTATCTTTACACAATGTTCTGGTAATGCAGAGGATTGCGTTTTGCTTGTGTGTGTGTGTGTGTGTATGCGTATGTGTGTGTGATTTGCTTTGAAGGGTAAGGATCAAACTCTGACTGCAGAGGAGGCACAGTCTGTGCCCCATTAATGTTTCATTAACGCAGACTGCTGTGTGTGTGCATGTGTGTGCACTTGTTTGGGCAATAGAAGAGAGCAAAGAAGCTAGTGGAGACTTCAAGGATGCAAAGAAAGAATAAAAGGACCTCTAGAGAACGAGAGGGTGAGAAAAGGGTGCAGAGACGGAGAGGCCATGAAAAAGGGGGAGAAATTACATGTGAGAGAGAAGAGCAGAGTAAGTAAGACAAGATGTGTGTAGGAGGGTAGGAAGACGTGACGATTGGCAAGCAACCAGACAATGGAGGGAAGAAGAGAAGGTGAGGGGAGAGAAAGAGAGAGTGGTTTCTCGCTCCATAAATTTCAGTACACATCATTGTTTTCCAATGTGTGCCCTGGGATAATGTACAACCAATAGATTTGAGACAAGCATGATGCCACTGGGAGGCTCCTATTGGGTAGGGAACAGATGTTTATGCAAAAAAACAAACAATACGTCTCAAATTAAGGGCAGAGTTCCCCCAAAAAGAACAGTTCAGTCATTATTTAGTTAGCTACATCTCAATTCAGATATTTTCCTGCTTCTGTGAAACATATGAAGTCATATTTCTTACATTGTTTTCAATGTTTTGAAATCGGGAGCAATAAAGCTATATGATGGCTAAAATTATTTAAAAACGCATCATAAATTTGGTCTATAAAAATCCATGCCTTCTTTTCCTATATTCGAGTTATGTTATATAAGAAAACCAACCAAAGATTTAAGACAAGCACAATGCCACAGAAAGGCTCCTATTGGGTAGGAAAAAGGAAAGTGTTAATGCAAAAACATGCTATACGTTTCAAATTAAAGGTAGAGTTCTCTCAAAAATAACAATTCAATCCTTATTCTAATCAGTTATATTTGATGTCAGATATTTTCCTGCTTTCATGAACATATGAAGTCTAATTCTTTGTATTGTTTTCAAGGTAATGAAATAAAGCTAAATAATGACAAAAAAATGAAAAATGCATCATAAAATTAGTGAAATGGTATAACTGTTGACTTGATGACTAAAAGTAAGTCTTTGAGTACGGGTTTCTCAAAGCAGGTGGCGCATTAGACCAGAGGCTCTTCTCCGTTTTCCAAAATGCATCACAAACTGTTGAACTGTAGGCCTACATAAGCTCCAAACAGCGATTTTTGATTACCTTTATCTGACTAAAGTCTGAACTAAACAGAAATGGAATTAAGACATGCAGTATGCATGTATTGGTGGCATTATTGAAGTAAACAACGCAGTCAAACTATTACTGTTATGTAGGACTTTTCGCCATATTTTCTGACAAGATCCAAACTCACAAAATTACGGAAGTTTTTTTTTTTCCATTTGGCGTGCGTTATTAAATTCCATAACACTGTTCCACCAGTCCTTACTCCTCATTTGTGTCTAATACCCCAGTTTGTCACGGGGGCATGAATGAAATGTTCATTTGTTAAAGTGAAACTGCTGTACTGCAGTTAAAGTCACCCAAAATTACAGGAAACTCTTACATGAAAGCACTTCACGTAAAGATATATTATTGCCTATTAAGGCAAATAACTAGATTACTGATGTCCATGTAAACATAGTCAGTAGTGTCTTCAAAGTAAGTGAAAGATCCAGAAGGGCATCCTGCATTTTTTATTATTTTTTTTTTTATTGCCTAATAATAGTCTTGCGTTAACGCTTATAACAGCCCACCACTTATATAATATTATGTTTTTAATTAATATTACATTTTTATTATTATTATTATTATTATTATTATTATTATTATTATTATTATTATTATTATTATTATTATTATTATTGTTGTTGTTGTTGTTGTTGTTGTTGTTGGTATTATTATTATTATTATTATTATTATAAATAAATGACAGAAATCAATCCTAAATGTTACTGAAAAACAACGTAAGGACATAACTGGAGAAATATGCTAAGACTTTTGCATAATTATTTATTATGACAATTCTATAATATACAAAACAATCTTGTTTTAGATCCGACTCATAGAATTAATGTTATGTAGTAGTTTTCTCTCTGACTCATTATCCCTCCTTTCTGTTTCATAGCCATGCTTAGTCAAAGTAACATCGTCATCGTATTATGAAAAGATTAGTTTTGTCGACTTGCATGTTGACACATGCTGTATCGATGTTCATGTAAACAACCAGGATCAGGAGAAGCATGTGTGAGGCATGCAGGAATGGCTTTCTGCGCACATGCGTCAATTTGTTTTCACCAGCATTGTTCAAATTGAACATAAAGAATAACAAACTTGCGCATGCAAAAAGTAACAAATGTGAATAGCCCCTGATGTCTTTATTCTGGGATTGCCATTCTAAATTGATACACTTGAATAAAGTAAATCACATCTCAAAGCTTTTACTTGGGCACTTTTTTTTTTTCATCTTTTTCCCATGCCGCCCCCAGCAAGTTGCCACCCTGGCTGATCACCCATACTGCTTATGTCTAAATCCGCCACAGCACAATACATTTCAAATTATGGGCAGAGTTCACCCAAAAAGAACACTTTGGTCATTATTTACTCAGCTTCATCTCATTTCAGATATTTTCCTGCTTTCGTGAAACGCATGAAGTCTAATTCCTTGCATTGCATTTAACATAATGAAATCTGGAGCTTTAAAGCTGCATAATGACTACAAAATAAATAAAAACACATCATGTTCTTTAATAATCCATGCTTTCTAAGGTTATATTCCAGTTATATTATATAAGAAAAACACTGAAGTTTAAGTCATTATTCAGCGAAAACCTTGACTTCTGCCCTAAATCTCCGTGGCGCTTTAATGAGAGTTCATGAGGGACGAGGCTGTGTTGGATTCATAAACACATTGTTTTTTTGAGTCAAATCTTTAAAAATGATCTGATCAAAATTGGATTTTTAATGGATTCAGTTAAATAGTCAACACATTTTATGTATCTAGCAGAACATGCAGAATATATAGTTCAAGTCAGAATTATTTGCCCCCCTTTTAATTTTTTTTCTTTTTTAAATATTTACCAAATGGTGTTTAACCGAGCAAGGAAATTTTCACAGTATGTCTGATAATATATATATATATATATATATATATATATATATATATATATATATATATATATATATATATATATATATATATATATTTTTTTTTTTTTTTTTTTTCTAGAGAAAGTCTTATTTGTTTTATTTTGGGTAGAATAAAAGCAGTTTTTAATAATAATTTTTTTAAAAATTAAGGTCAAAATTATTAGCCCCTTTATGATATATATTTTTTTCCGATAGTCTACAGAACAAACCATCATTATACAATAACTTGCCTAATTACCCTAACCTGCCTAGTTAACCTAATTAACCTAGTTAAGCCTTTAAATGTCACTTTAAGCTGTACAGAAGTGTCTTAAAAAATATTTATTCAAATATTATTTACTGCTATCATGGCATATTGGTCACACTATATATGTTTAGAAATGTGTTGAAAAAATCTGCTCCGTTAAACAGACATTTGGGGAAAAATAAACAGGGGGGGGGGGGGGGGGGGGGGTAATAATTCTGACTTTAACTGTATATGCAAGGGATAAATCAGGGTTAGATGTGCTTTACACCATATTAATGAATGATGTACTGGCAGTAAAATGAACTGGAACTGTACTGGAAAATAAAATTAAATCAAGTAGTGTTTGATAATAATAACATTATTATAAAGTAGTTCTTAGTTCTATTCTCACCTTTTCCTATTACAATAAAACATACAGTATCGGTCACATTATAAGGTTTCATAAGTTAATGTTAGTTAATGTATTTAACATAAACTAATAATGAACAATTTATGTGCATTTTATATGCATAGTTCAACCTTTACTAATGCATTATTAAAATACAAATTCATGCTTGTTAACCCTTTGAGGTGTACTCCTTGAAAAAAAAATTCACATCTTGTATTAAATAATATGCTGACACAGCTCTGATAAATAGTAACAAGCAATTAAAATAATAATGCTAACATATGGATAACAGGTCAACCAGGTGGCTACAATGCCTGTTAAAGGGTTTCATATATTTATTTTTGTGTATAAATGCTGTTATAAAAGTGTTGTTATTTGTTCATGTTAATAATTACAGTCATTTAGAAATAACCAATATAATTTTACCGTAAAGTGTTATTAAAAATTGTAATGAACATGAAAGTGTTCATTTATTATTTAATTACATTTAAATAATAAGCTTTTGCTTAAACTAATAAAACCTAGTGGTTTGAAAAAAAAAAATCTAATAATTATTGTTATGACATATGAGCTACTGTTACATACAATGGACCAAATAAGTATTGAATACGTCAGCATTTTTTCTCAGAAAACATTTCTAAAGTTGCCGTTAACTTGGTAGTAGCTGAAGAAATCCATATATGCAAAGAGAACAAAACTAATTAGTTCACAAATTATGTGTGAACTAATAAATAGCAAAAATGAAATAGCACAGGGTAAAATTATTGAACACATGAAGAAAGGGAGGTGTAGAAAGGCAGGAAAAGCCCTGACAGTAGCTGAAATCTCTCGATAGTTCTTTAGCAACCTACAGCCCTTTATCATTGTAAATGAATATCAGCTGCTTCAGTCCAACATCTACATTAGCAGGAGGGTGAAGATGAAACCAGGGTGGACATTTCAGCAAGACAATGATGCAAAACATAGCCAAGGTTACTCTCAAATGCTTTCAGAGCAAGATAATCAAGCTGTAGAATGGCCAAGCCAATCACCTGACTTGAATCCAATAGAAAATACAAAATAAAGTTCAGATTTGATAAATGACACCCACAGAAACTCACACCTGAGCTATTCATGTGACTTCATTCTCCAAATGAGAGGCGTGTTTAAGCTGCCATCACCAAAAACAGCCTTTTATATAAAGTATTAAATACAATTTAGTAGTTCAGCATTTTCATCTTCTGTCGTTTCGTTGTTATTACACACAACTCATTTTTCTGATGTTTTGTTTTGTTTTATTTTTATGTTTGTATTATTTGTGTTTTTACCAAAATCTGATTCACCTCTATGTCGACAACTCCTTAGAAGTAAAAAAAAAATTATATCAAAAAAATGTTTTCAATTTTGGGTGAACTTTGTCTTTGCAGGTTCTCGTTTTATTTTCTTCTCCCTTTTTTCCAATTTTCTCCAAAGGTTACAAACCCCTTAAGAGCGGTGGGAGTGGGTAGGTGAAAATAATCACAACTGAGCAGGTGTGTATGCCTGCAGAGGTGTGAAAAAGACTTGCACCTGATCTTCTCTTTATTTTTCATATTTCATTTTCACTCCACTTGACCAAAAAAAAAAAAAAAGGGTTTGTCAGGTCTCAGGACCCCTGCTGGAGGATTCCTGAAAGTCAGACACAGGGGGAAATTGAAACCGATGGCACATAAGAAGATAACTGGTCATGCCATTTATAAATGGCATGATGCTTAGAGAGATGAAATCATATGACATATGATTTAGGAGAGGATATTTTGCCACCAGACTTGTGTGCCAAGACCTGAGTCACAACCTCAACCCACACAACCCACACACACACACACACACGATGGAAATAGATACATGGTTCATACAGTAACTCCAGCACTACAGTGGCAGTACACTTGAACTGCAATCATGTTATTTCTTGTTGTTTTGTTTTGTTTTTGTTTTATTTTTATGTATTTATTGATTTTATTTATTTATGTATTTATGAATTTGTTTTTTTTTATTTTTACTTAATGTTATTAGTTAATTAATTAATTTTATTTATTTATTTATTTATTTATTTATTTATTTATTTTTGAGCTAACATAAGATGACTGATTTTTGAGGATTCAAAACAAAGACAAAGATTTAAAAAAAAAATAAAAAATCACCATTCAGGCATTAACATTGTTTTAAAAGACGTTTCAAGGTTTTGATTTTTTAGATTTGTTTTTAATTATTATTTTACTTGATCATAGTGCGGGTAATTGTGTGTTTTGTTTTTAATTTAATTTAATTTAATATTAATTTAAAGGCATAGTTCATCAAAAGAAAAAAAAAAGTAATTTACCATCTCCTTTTACTTGTTTAATCCTATTTAAGTTTCTTTCTTCTGTTGAACACAAAATAAGATATTCTGAAGAATGCTGATAGCTGCCACCGATTGACTTCCATAGTATTTTTCAATAAGTCCCAGCAACCAGAGTTCTTCAAAATATCTTATTTTGTTTTTAATAGAAGAAACAAAATCGAATAGGTTTAAAAACACATAAGGGAGAGTAAATTATGAGGTCAATTAAATTGTCAAATGAACCATCCCTTTGAAATGGTAAATATTTAATTGAGATGTCAGTAAGATGCATTAAAATTTCATAAAGAGTATTGTATATAGGGTATGATTTTACAGTGCATCAACAATTAACTTATTAAGAGGTGATAACTGCACACTCGAGTTTTACTGCCTGGATTTCATTTGTTTTTGAGAATTACAGTGATTTGTTTGCTTCTCTTTTCTGTTAAAATAAACCTCGGATTTAGTGTCAAATCTCTTTGTACAGTCAATTGCAAAGTTCTTTCTTGTTCTAGTTATGTTTTTGCATTCTATTGCAGCATTCATGCTGAAAACCAATCATGCCACTAGATTTTTTATTTTTTTTTTGCCACTAAGTGAGCGGAGCCGCATTCACTCCAGCTGACTGTGACATCATGCACATACCCTTCATATACAGAATCAGTTTTTAAATGACTTGGTTTTAAGTTTTTTTTTTTTTTCTTTTGTTGTCACGCTCAAACAGCAACATTGCACATTTAAAATTATAATAATAGCAATACATACAAAATTTGACTTTTACTTAAGTAAAAAAAAAAATTATTCTACTTGCAGTTTTTCATATGACATGTCAACCCTTGTGTACTGTTTAAATTTACCACCCTTTCGTTATGTTTGAGGCTCTTTTTGCCCCATTGACTTGCATTACAATGACACACACACACACACACACAATATCCCATATATAAGGCAGAAACTAAGCTTTTCTTGCACTGCCACTGATGATCAACAGTGATAATGTACAATTTTACCTCATCCAAACAGGGGAGTCCAGCAACAATCAAGAATGTATGATTACAAAAAGGGCGACACGGTGGGTCATTGGTTAGCACTGTCGCCTGACAGCAAGAGCACAGTTGGAATTTCTCTATGAGTTTGCATGTTCTCCCCGTGTTGGCATGGGTTTCCTCCAGATGCTTTGGTTTTCCCCACAGTCCAAAGACATGTGGTATAGGTGAACTGAATAAACTAAATTGGACGTAGTGTATGTGTGTGAATGTGAGTGTATGGATGTTTCCCAGTAATCGGTTGCAGCTGGAAGGGCATCCACTGTGTAAAAAATGCTGGATAAGTTGGTAGTTCATTCCACTTTGGCGACCTCTAATAAATAAAGGGACTAAGCCAAAGGAAAATGAATGAATAATTACAAAATAATGTCATTATAATAGAAGTAATCGGGACAAAAACAGGCACAAACATAAAGAAAGGGTAGTACATTTGTCCAAAGTGTATTGTTGATTTTATTTTTCAAAGTATTTTCCCAAAATATGTCTCAAAATAAGTTGTATCACCAAAAATCACTTAATTTGCTGAAACACTTGGGAAGTTATGGCCAAATGAAGACTCAAAATCACCCCAGATCGGAGGAAATCATCCCAAAAGGCACACAAGGTTAACAAATACACAACACATTATTCTCAGAATGTTACAATTTTTCAGCTTACACATATTAGAGGCATTTAAAAAAGGATATCAACCAATGCTGTTCCTCAGTCTGACAGCAAATAATAATTGGGAGGAGAAATCTGTGCACTGCAACAGTAGGAAAGAAACACAGAAGGTGTGTGATCTTCCACTTTTGAAGTAGCCACATTACCTCAGGGTTTCCAGGCAAACGGGAAACAGCCATGTGTCTCGAATTCCCCTCTCTGGAAATGGAAACAGCCTGCAAGCACCTGTTCACCTTGTCAGCACAGTGGGAGCAAAATGCATTTCCTGGCTGATTTTCTTATCAGTTGAATAATGTATACTAAAACAATGCTTTAAAACAATGTAAATGAGGAGAACCGTCTAGACAGAGGCTGCAATAGCATGTTACATCACACCTCTGCTAAAGATCTAATGAATATTCATCCTCGTGACATTTCAAACCAACCAGAATACAGCACACTCTCTTGTTGTGGATGTTGTTCTGGAAGTGAATGGAGCTTTACTGGAGCTTTGAAGCTGATGTCTCAGGTCCTGGCAATGCAACTTTACCCTCCACCCATTACCAGACTTAATTTCCCAGAAGTCACACTCACAAACGTAGCAGAACAGTCTATACGTGCCCTGTGTAATCATCAAATGCAGTCGCCCTATAGACTCTGCAGTGTAAGTGCATGAGCATTTAATGGTTTTCTGACTATTGGCTAGAGAGTGGGACTGCACTATTTGGTTCTGCAGTATGATGCATGTATGGTGTCGATCAATTGTATACACTAAAAGTGTATTTAAAAGTTATACTCTCAAAATAAATATTATTTATTATTATTATTATTATTATTAGCTTCTAGTTTAAACCAATTATACAAAATGAGCTGAATAAACACAATTCTGCAAACAATTCAATAATTTTGTTTTTTGGCACAACCTAATTGTTTTCTGTACACTCAACTTAAATTTGTAAAAACGACAAGGTTAAGTTAACTTAATTGTTTTGTGTTGGCATAACTTTTTTGTGATTTTACTTTAAAAAAATGTAAAGTATTTCTGTTCCAACTTAGAACTGTTAAGTTCACTTAACCCTTGTGTGCTAATGGGGATATTTTCATCCACTCTGAGGTGATTTTGAGTCTTAATTTGGCCACAGCTGTCTCTGTTTTTAGCAAATGGAATGATTTTTGGTGACAAATCTTATTTTGCCACATATTTTGGGGAATTTTTTTGAAAATGGAAAAAAAAAAAGAAAAAAAAACACTTAACAATACATTTTGGCCAAATTTACTACCGTTTCGTTATGTTCATGGCTGTTTACATTAGATTTTTTATTTATTTATTTTTTTTTTTTGTGTTAACCATTCAAAATAATCAGGGCTTAACATTAACACCCGCCAATCCTCGAAATGCGGGTAGATTTCAGCTTTGGTGGGTTAGACAGTCACTTCCACTAGCCACTTTGGCTGGTTGAAAATCATTTTTAAATTGTGGTTTTCTTAAAAGCAGGGTCCGACTATTGACCTAATTCTAGAATCCAGAAGTGTGCCTGTTTTTGCGATTGTTTTAGAACTTCCGATTCAGTCGCCTATGGGAGAAATGACTAGGAAAAATATACGGCAGAAAACGGTCAAACTACTTGCTCTACAAACAAATGTTTGCATGTACAGACCAAATAGAATAACATAATAAGAAAAGATCAGTTTGCAACATCGAACAGCAAAACGAGCAGTTTTTAAGGTCTAAAAACGAATGGAAGTGAATGAGACCGGAAGTCTGGAGGCAAAAAGATTCTGCGCCTGCTCATTGGGGAAGAATAAGGTGAATAAGGATGACCCAATATGCGTGCAAATGTGATCTTAGAATCGAGAAACAGCACAACTAACAAAAATAACTGCTTTCGCACAAGCAATAGAAAGCAGGTGAATACCGAATGAGAGGATGATTAATCGCGCTAATAGATTATGTGATGCGTGTGACTGTTTAAAGCTTGTGCGCGCTCCTATTTCCTTGCTTGAAGCAACCGTGCCTGGAACGCCTCTGTGGTCAGTTCTCTTTCATAAAGAATAGACAAAAACTTATACTAGTGCACCCAGTCTTGCTGCTTTCAAGAGCTCCAAATGTGTCTTTTTGTAAGCAGCACAGGTTGCTCTCACTTTAAACAGATTATTAATTGGCCCTAACCGTTTGATCATCCTTTCATTATCACATAGCATGTTTTTCACCTGCTTTCTTTTGCGTACGGTCATTTTTGTTAATATGGTTTAATTATCTTTTTTTTTTTTTTTTTTTTTTACAACAGCATTGCTTTAATAGGAGATTAACTCTCCATTTATGTGTAGTTAACTGGTGATCTGAGAGACCTTTAGCGAGGACAGATTACTGTGCATATTTTTGATACATGACAATAATTATTTTTAAAAGTCTTTTTTTTTTTTTAAGAAATGTTTTGTTAAATAAAAAGTATAGCATGTAGCTATATTTAGCTTGTTTTGACACATTTAAATTTTGTGGCTAAGAAATAATTATTGTTCGATGTGGTCAGAGATAAATTTGGTAAATCCTTAATTTTGAGTTCTGAAAAGTCATGTGAAATAAAAAAACTAATTGCATATGACACTAGTATAATAATTGCATAATTGCGTAGTATAATAATTGCATATAACACTATGAAACCATGAACCATTTGCTCATACATGACATACAAAATGTGAAACGAATGAGGAGGCACGTGGACAAAACACAAAATATAAATCAAGTAATTTTAGCATGTCAAAGTGATATTTATTGATAAAAAAATATTTTCCAACAACAAAATTGTGTCTAGTGAAAATGCAGAGTGGCTAGTAACGTTGGAATACTAATAGCCCCTGTGGTTGGTGATCAAAAAAGTTAATGTCAAGTCCTGGAAATAATCATTAGTGTTTAGCCCTGTATACATCTAAAATTTAGTTTATAATGGTGTTAATAGGGTTAAAAAAGTCTTAAATTTGACTAGATGAAACCTGCAGAAACCCTGGTATAGCTACATTTATTTTCATCATCGTCTATTCTATGTCAAACATGCATTTTCAAAGTAGTGTGAGTGATAATAGCCGTGGGCTTGAGGACTGTTACAGTACACTATTTCAAGGTTTTCACGGGGCTACTTCTAAAAGTAGAAGCGTGTAAGCTGTGCCAGGGTGAAAAAGGAAAAAAAAAGCCACTCTAAAACTTTTACAACTAACATTGAGCTGTGTGGGTGGGTGTGTGTGTATGTGTATTGTGAGGCTGAGATGGAGGTAGAATGACAGGTCAGCAGTCTTTAGCCTCCGGAAAGCCTCAGGTGTTTTGCAGTTGTTGTTTTTTTTAAAACCGTTCGGAAATGCAGGCATCTATACAAATGGGCAAGACTGGTGCCACCAACTAGACCATTAGGCATAAACAGGGCTTCCTGGTTTGTTACTGTAAGTGTGTGCGAAGCAGTTGTTTCCTACTAAAAGATGATCACCTATTTTTAAGCAGTCATATTTCTGGAAGCAGAAAGCGGGGGCATGGGAATGATATAGGACATTACGAAGCTTATCAGCCTTCCTCATGAATATTAATTATGTGAGATAATGCGCGCCCAGGGATCATAACTGATTTGCTGAAAGGGAGGTATGTGGACACTCGCTATATTAGAAATACTGCTTTCTTGAGACTTGAAGCTCAAGTCACGGTCATCTAAAATAATTTTTCATGCACCCAACACTCTTTAAAATGAATGTGCCAGGAAGGACAAAAATGGCCAGGAAAGAAGCTTTTTGGGATTGTAGAAAAGCTTTTCAAAGAACCATTTTTTATGGTGTGTAGAATATCTTGGTAACACTTTACAATAAGGTTCATTAGTTAATAAATTTACTAACATGAACTAATCATGAACAACACATGTACAGCATTTATTAATCATAATTGAACATTTACTAATGCATTATTAACATTCAAGTCTATGCTTGTTAACATTAGTTAGTGCACCATGAGTTAACATGAACTAACAATGAACTACTGTATTTTCATTTACTAACGTTAACTAACATGAACAAATACAGTAGTAAATGTAAAAGTTCACTGTTTGTTCATCTTAATAAATGCATTATTTAACATTAACTAATGAACCTTATTGTAAAGTATAGCCGATATCTTTATAATCTAAAGAACCTTTTTCCCAATGTAAATAACTCTCTGTTGGATGTTACAGGTTCTTTATTGAATCATTGATGATAATGAAGAACCTTTCATTTTAAAACTAAATGGCCAGAAAAATAAACATAATGACTGTTGGATACACTTTTTTTTACTTTACTATGATGACTATGATTTATTAAATTTTATTTTATTTTTAACCTACTTTCTTTTTGTATATTATTATTATTATTATTTCATGTTAAGCCTATTTTATTTTTGTTTATTTATTCATTTTATTTTATTTCATGTTATTTCATTTTATTTAATTTTTATTTTTATTTTACTTTTTTTATTAATTTGTATCCTATTTTCTTTTTGTTTCTTTTTATTTATTTTATTTAATTTTATTTTTTAATATTTATTTTATTTTGTTTTGATTTCCATTTAATTTTTTTATTTTTCATTATTATAATTTTATTTTAAATTAATTTTCTACAATTGTGTGTGTGTGTGTGTGTGTGTGTTTGTGTGTGCTTGCATGTGTGCGTGTTTGTTTGTTTGTTTGTGTGTGTGAGTGCGTGTGTGCATGTGTGCGTGTGTGTGTGTGTGTGTGTGTGTGTGTGTGTGTGTGTGTGTGTGTGTGTGTGTGTGTGTGTGTGTGTAGATATGTGACTGCTGAAAGACACTAGCATTCGTCCTGCGCTACAGAGAATGTCAATTGTCAGTCATTCATGTTTGACAGATTTTGCTGTGACATCATGTCATTCTCCAAGCCAAGCAAAAGAAAATGATTGATTGATATCATATGTTCAAGCCAGAATGCACTGACAGTTGCTTGTTTATACCAAATGTACATCCACAACAAAAAATACAGTCATACATACTGTATAGTGAAGGTGTACTGTATACATGACAGCGCATGGCTCAGTAATGAAACAATATTTTAGCACTGGTCATGTTGATTAGCTTTTTGTTGACAATCTTTCAGTTTGACCCTCATGCCCTAGAGAGTTGTTCCATTTGGCTTGTTTAGCAATAGTTTGCTTTATTTATTATCAAATGAGATGAGCTGCGGTATTCATTTTAAGCTTCATTATACTCACAGGATACAGCTGACCTCTTTTTGTCAGCTTTTCCATCTAAAAGTTGCTGCTTCATAAACTGAGCCGAACACATTTGCACTTTAACGAACGATGGCGTTTATCCATTCAGAGTCCTATTAGCGAAAGCCTAAACGCACTATTAGCTGTGGAACTTTAGTGGCGTTTCTAGCAGGCTGTTTTTCATGGCTGAATGTCGTATGATTGGACGCAAAAGGGTATCTGTTCATAAATCTTTACCTTATTGTTGGAGCTCAAATGAAAATTGGCTGGACTAATTTGTGTGTTTACGGTAAGTGTACGGTAAGGAGGGAAAAAGAGCTCCAGAAACATTGATTGAGCCGAGAGAGGTTGTTTCATCAGGGCTGAATGAGAAATCAATGATTCATAACGATGAAAGACTTTTAAGTGTGCCATTGCTAAAAATTGGTGCTACATTTTTGTGTACCTATGATGTTAAGTTGACCAAATGCAGGATGAAAGACCAGGAAGCCCGAGTAAAGAATGGAGCAAGATTGATGGAAGTGAATTTGAACTGAATGCCGAACAAAAATGAACTGGATCTAAAACTTTCTACAATCCTGGAGTCAGTTCATTAGGCAGTGTTCCCACATGCAGAATTATCTTGTACTTTAAAGTGTTGTTTATAAGCATGTTTAGCTTCAGGATTCAGATATTAAATTGGTCAGTCAGTGAAATACCTAAATTTTTTAGCATTTTAAAGTAAATTCAAAATGTGTTAATCTTAAAATGAATAACACTGGCCCATGTTTTCTTTCTTTATAACACCTGAATGCATAGCTGCTGTAGCTTTATTTGATTTAAGTGATTTAGTCTTCAATTATTGAATCACTAATTCAAATGATATCATCCGAGCGAGTCTTCGATTTACAACTCACTGAATCAGATGGTCTGATCAGAGTGAGTCTTCGATTTATGACTTACTGATTCCAATGATCTGATCAGAGCAAGTCTGCAGTTAATGAGTCACTGATTCAAATGAGCTGATCAGAGTGAGTCTTTGATTAACAACTCACTGATTCAAATTATGTGATCAGAGTGAGTCTTCGATTTTAGACTTACTGATTCAGATGAACTGATCAGAGCGAGTCTTTGATTTACCACTCCCTGAGTCAAATGATCTGATCAGAGCGAGTCTGCAGGTAATGAATCAATGATTCAAATAATCTGATCAGAGCGAGTCTTTGATTAGTGACTCACTGATTTAAATGATCTGACCAGAGCGAGTCTGCAGTTAACTTGCTGATTTAAATGATGTAATCATAATGAATCTTCGATTAACAACTTAATGATTCAAATGATGTGATCAGAGCGAGTCTGCAGTTAACAACTTACTGATTCAAATTATGTAATCAGAATGAATCTTCGTTTAACAACTCACTGATTCAAATACACTGATCAGAGCAAGTCTGCAGTTAACGACTCACTGATTCAAATAATCTGATCAGAGCAATTCTTTTTTTTTTTACCTCACTGATTCAAATGATCTGATCAAAGCGAGTCTGCAGGTAATGAATCACTGATTCAAATAATCTGATCTGAGCAAGTCTGCAGTTAACGACTTACTGATTCAAATGACCTGATCAAAGCGAGTCTGCAGTTAATGGCTCACTGATCCAAATGATCTGATCAGAGCGAGTCTTTGATTAGTGACTCACTGATTCAAATGATCTGATCAGAGCGAGTCTGCAGGTAATAACTCACTGATTCAAATATACTGATGAGAGCGAGTCTGCAGTTAATGACTCACTGATTCAAATAATCTGATCAGAGCGAGTCTTTATTTAAAACTTCACTAATTCAAATGATCTGATCAAAGTGTGTCTTCAATTTACAACTCACTGATCCAAATGATCTGATCTGAGCGAGTCTGCAGTGAATGACTCACTGATTCAAATAATCTGATAAAGAGAGTCTACAGTTAATGACTCACTGATTCAAATAATCCAGTCAGTTGTTCAATTAACAAGTCACTGATTTGCATCATCAGGTCAGAGTAAACCTTGTGTAAACCACCCATTGCTTTAAATGATTTGGTCAGAGAGAGTCTGCAGTTAATGATTTACTGATGCAAATATTTCAGTCAGTGCAAGTCTTAAATTAATGACTCACTAATTCAAATGATCTGATACATAAGTATTCACAGCCTTTGCTCAATACTTTGTTGATGCACCTTTGGCAGCAATTACAGCCTTGAGTCTTTTTGACTATGATGCCACAAGCTTGCCACATCTGTCTTTGGGAATTGTTGATCATTCCTCTTTGCAGAACCTCTCAAGCTCTATCAGGTTGGATAAGAAGCGACGATGGACAGCCATTTTCAGATCTCTCCAGAGATGTTCAATAGGATTTAGGTCTGGGCTCTAGCTGGGCCACTCAAGGACATTCACCCAGTTGTTGTGAAGCCACTCCATTGATATTTTGGTGGTTTGCCTTGGGTCATTGTCCTGCTGGAGATGAACCGTGGCCCCAGTCTGAGGTGAAGAGCACTCTGAAGCAGATTTTCATTCAGGATGCCTCTGTACATTGCTGCATTCATCTTTCCCTCTATCTTGACTAGTCTTCCAGTTCCTGCTGCTGAAAAACATCCCCACTGCATGATTCTGCCACCACCATGCTTCACTGTTGGGATGGTATTATCCTGGTGATGAGCAGTGCCTGGTTTTCTCCAAACACAACACCTGGCATTCACTCCAAAAAGTTCAGAGAAATTTTGTTTCTTATGGTCTGAGAGTCCTTCAGAAGCCTTTTGCCAAATTCCAGGCGGGGAGTGGCTCTCTACCATACAGGCCAGATTGGTGGATTGCTGCACAGATGGTTGTCCTTCTGTAAGGTTCTCCTCTCTCCACAGAAGACCACTGGAGCTCAAACAGAATGATCATCAGGTTAATGATCACCTAACTGACTAAGGCCCTTCTCCCCTGATCACTCAGCTTAGATGGCCGGCCAGCTCTAGGAAGAGTCCTGGTGGTTTCAAACATCTTCCACTTATGGATGATGGAGGCCACTGTGCTCATTGGACCTTTCAAAGTAGCAGAAATGTGTCTGTAACCTTCCCCAGCCTTGTGCCTCGAGACAATCCTGTCTCGGAGGTCTACCGACAATTCTTTTGGCTTCATGCTTTTTTGTGCTTTGACATGCACTGTTAACCCTGGGACATTATATAGACGGGTGTATGCCTTTTCAAATCATGTCCAATCAACTGAATTTACCACAGGTGAACTCCAAATGACCTGCTAAAACATCTCAAGAATGATCAATGGAAACAGAATGTACCTGAGCTCAGTTTAGAGCTACACGGTGAAGGCTGTGAATACTTATGTACATGAAATTTAATTTTTTATTTAATTTTTGTTTTTTAAATAAATTTCCAACAATTAAAAAAAATCTTTTCACGTTGTCATTATGGGTTATTGTGTGTAGAATTTTGAGGAAATAAATGAATTTAATTCATTTTGGAATAAGGCTGTAACATAAAAAAATTGGAAAAAGTGAAGCACTTTGAAAATTTATAGATAAAATATATAGTTTAAAATAAACTTAAGTTTGTAGTAAACTACAATAACCTTTATTGATAAGGACAACAGACATAAATCCTGTTTCTTTTCCTGTCTTTCCCCTGCTCTCCTCAATCTAAACAAACCTGCATCCCACCAGTCGAGAACTGCTGAATAGAATAGAAAAAAAAAAACAGAGGGACAGCAACGGTCCAGCTACATTTTATCATATCTGAAACACACTGTCAGATCCTATTGCCTCTTATTCACATTCAAACGATACTGCGCCACCAAGTGATCCGGACACGGCGCTGGAAATCTGCAGATTAATAGTGGGGACAGAGACAGCATGTCTGCCTAACTCTAGATTCATTCCATTAGTGCGCCTCCACACTGTGGTCCCGCTCGAGTACATTTCCTCTCCTCTCACATCACCTCTGTTCAATTTAACGCTGTGTTGCTGCTAGCACTGCAAGCAGGGCCTGCCAGTGCCGTATCACGACTGCTTTTCCATCTGACAGAACACACACACACACCCACACACAGACACACGTGCAGAGAAGACTGCCTGCTGCAATTAGCCCGGATTTAACGAAGCCTGCAGACAATCCTACAGGCATGTGGTGCACAGTCAATAAGTATATTTATGTAACTATTATACTTAAGTTAGGTTTTAAGAGAATAAAATATTGTGTTTTTAATTATAGTTCATTATTTTAGAGGACTATAAAGTTGGTAAAGTGGTAAAATAAACACTCGCATGAAGCAAGTCTGATTTGCGAATGATTTTTGTCACAAATTAGCTTACTGATTCCAATGATCCGGTCACAGCAAGTGTTCAATTAATGACTCACTGATTCAACAGATCGAGTCAGAGTGAGTGTTTAGTTAACAACAATAATTCAGATGATTCAGTTAGAGCAAGTCTTCAGTTAGCAACTCACAACTGACTTAATCATTGAAATGATTCATTCAGAGTGAGTCTTCAGTTACTGACTCACTGTTTTTTAAATGATCCATTCAGAGTCTTTAGTAAACATTTAACTGATTCAGATAGTCTGGTAAGAGTGAGTCTTTGATTAATGACTCACTAATTTAAGTGACTTAGGGATTCTGTCAGATTGAGTCGTTAGTTATTAATTCACAGATTCAGATTTTTCAGTCTGAAGAAGCCTTAAGTTGACAACTCTTTGATTCAGATGATCCAGTCAGAGTAAGTCTTCAGTTAACTACTCACTGATTCAAATGATCCAGTCAGAGTTATCAAATAATGACTCACTGATTAAAATGATCTGGTTAAAACTAGTCTTCAGTAATAAATCAATGGTTCAAACATTTCAGTCAGAGCCAGAGCCAGTTAACAACTCACAACTGACTCGCTGAATGAAATGATTCATTCAGAGTGAGTTTTCAGTTAAAGAGCCCATATTATGGGTTTTTGAAAATTCCCCTCCATGTAGTGTGTAACACAGCTCTAAGTGAAGTGAAGTATCCAGCTAAGGCTTAAATCTGTAAGAATGCAGTGTTTAAAACGGTTGATTCATCTATAAAAGAGTCGACTCATAGTGCTTCAAACGAGTCGCCTTGATACCGATTCATTAGGTGTTTCGCCATGACGTACGAACGAAACCAAATTATTCACGTGCACGCGCAAACCCGGGAGATTTCAAACCTGAGGCCCCGCCCTCTGACGCAGAAACCCAGACACACACACACACACACAAACACAAACACACGCACACAAACATGCCGGTCGATTGAAGTCACACTGCAGATGGACATTATCGATTCTCTACCCAGAGATGAAACCTCAGCATTATAACCAAGCAGTTGGAAACTTCTGGAAACTACAGGCTACAAAGAATACTTCATCTGCGTTTGTTAAAGTAAGGATCAGTAAAGAGTAACTTACTAATGGACGTCAGGATGAGTTTCTTCCTTCATTTCTCAAATGTAAGTACGTGCGATTAAAGTTGCCTCGTTGACTCTAGCTTGCAAATGTATTTAGTTGTGTTTTGTTACTTGTAACCGCGTGTACTGTATCAGGTTAACTGGCTATATTCTCTTATCGCGTGCAAAGTCACGTTAAAAACGCGACGCGTGCTGTTTGTTTACGGAGCTCCGTGGTAGAGGTCTGCATTCCCGCGGCTGTCCCCGCGCCAGATTTCTGCGGCGCGGGAATAAATTTCCGAATCAATCGCGGGAGCGGTCGGTAACAGGTTTAATTTGGGACGGGAGCGGGCTTTCCAGCAATATAGTGGATATTGCTATGCGAATGAGACAGAGCTTTGCCTGCCTGTGTGTCTGCTTGGCGCTTGTGTGTATGTGTTAGTGCGCGCGTATGAGAGAGAGAGAGAGAGAGAGCTCTGTCTGGCTGTCTCTGGACTGTTTAGCTGGGTGATTTTCGGTTATGTTCTCCCCCGCTCTTTAGCGGGATCGGACGCGGCGGGCAGAAAACGGGGCGGTTCGGGCACCGGGACAAGAAATTTTAAATATAAGCGGGAGCGGTCGGGTTCAGGCTAAAACCTGGCGGGTGCGGGCGGAAGCGGGAGCGTTGTCGTCCAGAGGTGTGTGTGTGTTTGTGTGTGTGTGTGTGTGGCAGCTAAAATCCACGCCTACACTATGGAGCGCGTATGAACTGTGATTACTTTTATATTGCTGATTAGCTATTGGGCATTTCATTCTCTGACTGAAGGCAGTCGACCAATCGCGACAGACTGTCATCGGTCCAATCAGCGCAGATTAGCTTCGCGCTAAGGAGGGGTTTTGGAACAAATGAATCACTGGACGATTCATACAGGAGTCGCTGGGATAATTAGGTAAAAATAAATGCAGATTATAAGACCATGAAAGTGTTTTTTGACTTTGCATGCATATTAGACTGTTGTTGGAGACCCTTACAACCAAGATATGACCCTATTTCATGTATAATATGGGCTCTTTAAAAGCTTACCCCTTCAAGTGATCCACTCAAATTGAGTCATCAGTTAACTAACTGATTGAAATGATCCAGTCAGAGCAAGTCTTCCGTTAACAATTTACTGATTCAAATAGTCTGGTCAGAGCGAGTCTTCAGTTAACGACTCACTAGTTCAAGTGATCCAGTCAGATTGAGTCATCAAATGATTCATGGATTCAGATATTCCAGTTTGAGCAAACCTTCAGTTAACGACTCATCAATTCAAGTGATCCAATCAAAATGAATCTAAACAATCTTAACAACTCACTGATTCACATCATCCAGGCAGAGCAAATCTTCAGTTAATGACTCACTGATTTAAATAATCTAGTCAGCACAAGTCTTTAGTTAATGACTCGCTAATTCAGGTGATCCAGTCAGATTGAGTCTTTAGTTATGGATTCAGATTTTCCAGTCTGAGCAAGCTTATAGGTAACGACTCACTGATTCAAATGATCTAGTCAAAATGAGTCTTCAGTTAACGACTCACTGATTTAAACGATCCAGTCAGAACAAGCCTTCAGTTAACGACTCACTGATTCAAGTAATCCAGTCAGAATGAATCTTAAATTAACAACTCACTGATTCACATCATCCAGGCAGAGCGAGTCTTCAGTTAATGACTCACTGGTTCAAACAATCTGGTCAGAGGGAGTCTTAAGTTAATGATTCACTAATTCACATCATCCAGGCAGAGCAAGTTCTCAGTTAATGACTCACTGATTCAGATGATCTAGTCAGAATATTTAAATAATGACTGAATAAATTGATCCAGTCAAAATGAGTCATCAATTAAAGACTCACTGATTCAAAAAATCTAGTCAGAATGAGCCTTCAGTTAAAGACTCACTGACTCAAGTAATCCAGTCAGATTGAATATTCAATTAACAACTCATTAATTCAAATGATCTGGTCAAATTGAGTCGTCAGTTAATGACTCACTGATTCAAATGACCCAGTCAGAGTCTTCAAATAATGACTTGCAGATTGTGATCCAGAAAAAAAAAACAAAGTCTTCAGTTAACTCACTGATTTAAACGATCTGGTCAGAGCGAGCCTTCAGTGAAAGACTCGCTGATTCAAGTGATCCAGTCAGAATGAATCTTCAATTAACAACTTACTGATTCACATCATCCAGTCAGAGCAAGTCTGCAGTTAGCGATTTACTGATTCAAATGGTCTGGTCAGAGTGAGTCTTTAGTTAACGACTCACTAATTCAGGTGATCCAGTCTGATGACAAATTACTTGCTGATTCAAATGATCTAGTCAAAATGAGCCATCAGTTAACGAATCACTGAGTCAAGCTCTGGTCAGAACAAGTCTTCAGTTAACAACTCACAACTGACACACTGATTCAAATGATTCATTCAGAGTGAGTCTTCAGTGAACAATTCACTGATTGAAATGATCAGGTCAAAACAAGTCAGCTAATGAATGATTCTAATATTTTCATATTTTACTGTATGAAAATAATTTGGAGGAACAAAACACTGTAAACAAAGAGCCACAGATATGCTTCTGATGTTAATATCACAGTAAAATACTAAGCGTAACAATGTTTTTGTGATGAATAAATAATAGCACTCACTCATTTTTTGAATGTAAGTTCAACCAAACCAGAAGTGCAAACCATTGTACCGAGCAATAGGCTGATGTGGGACGGCCTAAGCATTAAAGATCAATCCAAAAGCCCTGGATATTTCTCACCAGGGAGAGAGCATAACCGATGCTCATTTTCCAAGTATCTCCAGCTCTCCGCTTGTTTACAGTAATCCTCAAGGCTCTGTCCATTCCTCACTGGATTAAAGGCTGGGTTGTTTGGGTGTGAGACAGATAGTGAGGTCTGGAGCAGATTGCTGCTATCAGCCCCAGCGTGCCGCTACTGTACACAGCAGTATGCATACGGTCAGTCCCCGTTCTCTGAGCTCAGTAAACAGAGTCTTTGTGTTTAAAGCCCGGGTCAGACCGCCGGCTTCAAATGTCTTTTGCTGTCTGAGTCACTTAAGAAGGTGAGTCTATTAATAATGCGGGCCCGCAGTAATCGTATGAGTTCATTTTCATAACAAGGTTGAAATTAAAATTAGTTACTCCTTATTAATAGGGCTGACAGTTTAATGTGTTCATTTAGTACATGTAATTATGAAGAAAATAACAGGATAAAACAATTAATGTAATTAATCAGGGACAGTGAGCCATAAATAAATCCCCTAAATTTTTATTTTATTTTATTTTATTTTATTTTATTTTATTTTATTTTATTTTATTTTATTTTATTTTATTTTATCTTTACTACTGGCCACACCAATTTTGACATCTCACTGTTTGTTTTATTTAGTAATAAGTTTATTTATTTATTTATTTATTTATTTATTTATTTATTTATTTATTTAATTATTTATTTTATTTTATTTTATTTTATGTATATATATATATATATATATATATATATATATATATATATATATATATATATATATATATATATATATATATATTTTTTTTTTTTTTTTTTTTTTTTTCTATACTACTGGTCTCACCAATAGCATGATGAATGTAATAATACATGGCCTGTGAGCCGTAAATAAATCCCCTAGATTTTATTTTATTTCAGTATTTTATTTTATTTATTTATTTATTTTTATTTATCTCATTATATTTTATTATTATTTTTTTATTTATCTTATTTAAATTTATTTTATTTTATTTTATTGTATTTTATCTCTACCACTGGCCTCACCAAATTTGACATCTCACTGTTTTATTTAGTATTTAGTTTATTTAGTTATTAATTATAGACAGCTGTAATGTTATTAACTTTAAATAAATATTATTTTATTTTATTTTATATCATTCAATGTTTCTTTAAATTTTTTATTAAACTTTAATTAAATGATATTTTATGTTATAGTATTCTACTTTTTTTAATTTAAATTTTTAATCCATACTACTGTACAAATTTTACATTTCACTGTTTTGTTTATTTCGTATTTAGTTTTTAGTAAATATTAGTATACAACTGTAAGCCTTCATTCAGTGCATATAATCATGAAGAAAAAACAGGATAAAACAATTAATGCTATTAATCGGGGACCGTGAAACATGAATAAATCCACTAAATTTTATTTTATTTTATTTTATTATTTTTTCTTTACTGGACTAAACAAATTCTACATCTCACTGTTTGGTTTATTTAGTATTTACTAATTATTAGTAGATAACTGTAATGTGATAATTTTAAATTATAAAGAAAATAGCAAGATTAAACAATTATTCCAATTAATCATTGCCCGTGAGCCATAACTAAATCCCCTAAATTAAATTTTATTTTGTTTTTTATCTGTAATACTGGCTTCATCAACTTCAATATCTACAGTAACAAGTTTGTTTAGATTTGTAATTATAAGTAGATAATTACAAAGAAACCTGTTCCACAGTAAGTTTCACAGATAATTGCAAATAAACTGCAAGAAATGTTTTTCTTTCTCATTTTTCTGAAACATACTCTAAATAATCTAATGATATTGTTTGCAACTTTGAAAATAAAGTTTGGTACATAATCACTAAAATGTGTATTATTATCACAGTTAATTTATAGAACATTGTAAGAAAGGCTTCAATTTATTATATCCAGCCAGTAAGATTAGTTAATTATTCATTTTCAATTATTTATGAGTCATTTTTACTTCTTTAAAACCTTTTTAATACATCCTCAATCATTTTTAAATTTTTAATTTTAATTTCTTATACATATTTTGTGCTTATTTTAAACATTTTTTATCCTCTTTTTTTAAATATAAAGCACTTTAAAATACCATCATGCATGAAATGTGCTAAATACATAAACTTGCTTTGCTTTGTGCTGTTAAAACTCAAGAGGTTGAAATAGAGACTAAACTATGAAAACTTGAAATTGGTTTAGTCTCTATTCCACAGCAGAATGAACCTCCAATTATTCTGGCATATGTTTTACGCAGCAGATGCCATTCAGCCACAACCTATTACTGGGAAACACCCATATACACTCATACATACACACACACTTTCCTACTACTTACACACTACAGCCAATTTAGGCCCTGCCCACATGTGGTTGTATGCGGTTTGGCTGATTGTCCACAAGGAAAGGCAGTGTCAGGTGAATGAAACCCAAAATTTCTAAAAAGATTTTTCAAAACTCCGAGCATAGTGAGGTCTTGTGGAGTTTTAGCCTCATGGCGTCAGCGTGCGTGCTGTTAACAGTTTCCTGTAGAATCTACAGTAACTTACTGGCAGCAGTTCGTCAATAACTATCTGTTAATCAGCAAGAGGACTGTTTACATTTACTGTTTACATTTATCTTGCTCTATATGTATTTACAGTACTGTATATCGTCCTTGTAAAATACACTGTCATTTTCACAATACAACTTTAAAATGCAGTAACAAACTGTAAAACTTTCCTACAGTAAAATACAGTTCATATTACAGTTAAATACTGTGTAATTTGCAAAAATTGTTAGCAGGGCATGTCTTCCGACTGTGGGAAAACCAATGCAAACACAGGGAGAACATGCAACCTCCACACAGAAATGCCAACTGATCCAGCCACGACTCTAACCAGTGTCCTTCTTGCTGTGAGGTGGCAGTGGTCCCCACTGAGCCACCGTGCCGCCCTGGACTCCATCAAATAAACCCAAATCAATTTTTAACTACATCTATAATGCAACTTTAATCAAGATAATAATATGTAAAATCAAATCAGCTAGGAAACAGATGTATAGACCTGCATTGTGAAAAGCCTGCCAGATACACATTTTATCTCAAGTTCAGCATGTGCAGTTTGGCATTGTGACCATCGTAAAAAGCAGCATTTATCGCACAGTTTCTGCTTAAGAGCTTCTAATAAGCCTAATGTTATTAACCCACTCTCTAATCTCAGCGCGCGCACACACACACACACACACACACACACACACTGCTCTGATAAATGTCTCACCAAAGCAAACTGCTGCTACAAGCACAAACATATCTGCCCCATTTATCTTCACCCTCATCGTTCATATGGAAACATGAATGTGTTTCAAATGCATCCATTTCATTCGGGACTCAAGCTGACAACGCCACACTGTGATGAAGAAGAGGCTTGGGAACAAATAAAAGAGTAAATTGAAGTCTTAAGCAAAAAAGAGGCATCTTTGTGCCAGTGTTAATATATTTTTCTTGCTCATTTAAAACTCAGTGTGAGTTTGACTATTTACATGCACTCAATGCACAATCCCAATGTTTGTGTAGATCTTTGCATTCAGTAAACTATATAATTTCCCCCCTGCTAATGCAATATCAAACTCACATCGGACTGTAGTTTCTGTAGTCTGTGTGCATATCAACTAAACAACACCTTCCTGCAATGTGTCAATATACGTCTGTGACAATACGTCAGTTTGATAAGAACACAATCATGACTGAAAGGTAATAATGTTCTTAAATGATTTTTAGATTCTTTTGACTAAGATCATTTCTCTTTGTAATACCTCTGTGTTAGTGCTACTGGTGTTACTTTTATTTTGCCTCAATGATTTTTTATATGTTCCTGTAAATATCAATAGTGTGAAAAGAAACATAGCTGTTGCCGTCATACCCTACAGTGTTCACTTTAGAAAGTGCAGTCAAACGTATTTTGAAGTATGTGTGTAGTTTACAAGCACGCATTTCCAATAACCCTGTGTTAAATTTAGAACGTCAAAAAAATTTATTTTTATTTATTTATTTTTCTATTCTGGACTCACCAAATTCTACATCTCACTGTTTGGTTTATTTACTATTTACTAATTATTAGTCAATAACTGTAATGTGTTCATTTGGTGCATGTAATTATAAAGGAAATAGCAAGATTAAACAATTAAACAATATTTTTATTTATTTATTTTATTTTTTTAATTATTAAATTCAACACAAGGTTCTTTTCATACTGTAGGGTATGACGGCAACAGCTATGTTTCTTTTCACACTAATGATATTTACAGGAACACATTATCGACAGGTAAAGAAATATCTTTACCAAATAAATACCACAAAATAACAAGGTCTATGATTTGTAATCGAATACATTTGCTTCACCTATGTAACTCAAAAAAGGATGTTTGTCACAATCACCAGCGATCTAGTTCATATAGATCGCCGGAGAACTATAAATCTGCCACTAAAAGAACTATAAGTTCTATCTTACCTGTTCACACTCAATCAGTTTCCCATTATTACATACACACAGCGGGAAGATCATTGTGGACTGATTACAAGGACTATTTACACAGTATGCACACACACACTTCATTTGCCTTGCCTTGCCTTCCCTTGCCTTCCCTTGCTTTCCCTTGCCCAGCCTTGCCTGACCCCTTGCTTCATTCCTTTGTTCATGTAGTTTGCCGCCTGGATCGATCTCTTTGCCTGTGAACCCCACCGCACTTTTGCTTCACCCGTATGTATCCGTGTGCTGGGCTCAAGGATCTTGCCAAACTCGCTTTATAATCAATCAACAGCTAAGTGTGAACTCTTGAAATTAAAATGTAGTTCAGATTTGTAAAAATGTAGACAGTGCCTTCTAATGCATTTTTAATCTAAAGCGTGCAATAAAACATACTCACAAAAATATGGCTAAGGCACATTTCCATTGAGTCTGCACTTATTAAAATGGTTATATTTTATAATTATTGTGAAAATCACTATATGTATATGCATTTAATTGAATTTTATTAATTATTTAGGACCACAGTTTCACATACAAGGGATATCAAAAACATACTGATCTCAGCGGAAGCTGCGATAATAATCTTCTCAAAGTAATTATCTACAGCAACATTACAAAACAATAAACCCACAATATCTAAAATATAATTCACAGTGAAGTTAAATCTAAAATATTCTTACCTTGCTTCTGTGGTTTTTAATGCAGAAGTCTGCTATAGATATTGTTTTTTTTTTTTTCATTACTGCTCTCATTCTTCTACTTCTGACTGCTGTTTAATTGCTTCGTTATAAAAGCATCCAGGGTGGATTGAATATGCCTGTCTTTTCTTTCTTTCTTTCTTTTTCTCATTTTTACGCTTCAGTTTGACAGCTAATCAACAGGTAATAATAATTGATGTAATTCACTTCGACTGTGCACACTCCACGCAGAGAAAATGAGCAATTAATTTTGCAATAATGCATACGTGTATAGATTTATCTGATCTTTTCAAATCTACCATTATAGTTTATTCATTGTTATAGTAATAAAAATAGCACAGACGAATTGTGAGCTTTAAGAGCCTCAAACTTTCTCAAACTGCCCACATCGTGATGGTTGTAGCAGGATATTTAGCCTGTTTCTTTTCTATTTCTTTCTATGTTAAATGACATTATATTATATTATATTATATTATATTATATTATATTATATTATATTATATTATATTATATTATATTATATTATATTATATTTTATTATATTATATTATATTATATTACATTATATTATTATATTATATATTATATTATATTATATTATATTATATTATATTGTATTGTATTGTATTTATTGTATTGTATTATATTATATTATATTATATTATATTATATTATATTATATTATATTATATTATATTATATTATATTTATTATATTATATTGTATTGTATTGTATTGTATTTGTTGTATTATCTTATATTATCTTATATTATATTATATTATATTATATTATATTATATTATATTATATTTATCATATTATATTGTATTGTATTGTATTGTATTTGTTGTATTATCTTATATTATCTTATATTATATTATATTATATTATATTATATTACATTATATTATTATATTATATTATATTATATTATATTATATTATATTATATTATATTGTATTGTATTGTATTTATTGTATTATATTATATTATATTATATTATATTATATTATATTATATTATATTGAATTATATTATATTATATTATATTATATTATATTATATTATATTATATTGAATTATATTATATTATATTATATTATATTATATTATATTATATTATATTATATTATATTATATTATATTATATTCAGTGGTGAAAAGAGTACTGAAAAGTCATACTCAAGTAAAAGTACCATCACTTGCCTAAAAATGTAGTGTAAGTAGAGTAAAAGTATCTGTTGTAAACATTACTCAAAGTATGAGTAAAAAGTAGCCCTTTCTAAAGTACTCAAGAGTAGTGAGTAGAGAGTATTACACTGTAAAAAGCTGATGCGTTTACATGTAGTTTGTGCATATGTGTGTAAATGTAACATTCTGTAGTGCATTTAGTTATAGCCCAGCAAGCACAACGTCATAAGACATTAATATTAGGTTAAATTTACGTTGTGATACCAGGTGACCAAAATGTAGTGTCTAGCCAGCATCTCAGGACAACATTATTTTGCTGTCCAATAACGACGTCAAGCGACATTGATATTTGGGTGATTGTTGGTTGTTTTAGAAAGTGACAAAAACCCAACATCGAGCCAACATCTTAAACCAACGTCATATTGACATCAAATATGACATTTATTCATTAGGTATGGCAACCAAAACCAACGTCTGATAGACGTTATAATGGTAACTTCCCCACAACGCCAAGCTGTAACATTATTAGATGTTAATGTTTGGTTGGTTTTCGGTTGAACGTTGGACATTGATGTTGGCCTGAAGTTGAGTTCTGACATCAACCCCATTTTCATTTTCAATCAGGATTCAACGTTCCCATAATGTTAGGGTACAACATCAATCCGATATCATGTTGACATTCTATGCCTGCTGGGTGTTTAGAGCCATTTCGGTCATCATACAGTAAACATCCCTCATCAGTGACATGCATCTAAACAGTCTCCGAGTCAATGCGTGTAAATATTTGGACATCTTCTTTAATGCTTCCAAACGTTTTACTGTTTATAAAGCGCCCATGTCTTGAGGTAGTTCATTATGAGGCAGTTTACCTTCTATTTGCGATTTGAATGGACAGGAATCACAGGACTGATTTTTCTAATCCGCATAGACAAGAAAGTGTTAGTAGTGACTGCAGGTTGAAGAAAAGTAGTGGAGTAAAAGTACCGATAAAGATGTACTCAAGGCAAAGTAAAAGTACACATCTATAAAACTACTTAGTAAATTACAATTCCTGAAAAAACTACTCAGTTATAGTAATTGGAGTATTTGTAACTATGTGTATTATGTAGGCTGTACGATGGCACAGTGGGTAGCACGTTTGCCCCATGGCTGGTTCGAGCCTCGGCTAGGTCAGTTGGCATTTCTGTGCGGAGTTTGCATATTCTCCCTGTGTTCACGTGGGATTTCTCAGGGTGCTCCCCCACAAGTCCAAGGCATGTGCTATAGGTGAATCGAATAAACTAAAGTGGCCGTGTATGTGTCTCTCTGTTTGTGTATGGGTGTTTCCCAGTACTGGGTTGTGGCTGGAAGCACATGCACTGCATAACAAAAATGCTGGAATAGTTGGTGGTTCATTTCACTGTGTCGATCTCTAAAATAGCTGAAGGAGAACGATTGAATGTACTGCTGCTGTTCGTTCCACTGTTATCAGAAAATACAGACAAACACACTGGTGCATTTGCCGACTCTATTAAATGTGTCATCTAGATGGCTGCTTTTAATCTAGAAAGCTCTAAATGCGCCATCATTGACATCTGGGGGATCTCCTGCTGTTAGACATAGCAGGAGGGATGTGCAGCTCTAGAATGAACCACAACTATATGCACTTACTGCAAAGTAATTAACAGTAATTAAAAGACAATGACAACAAACATGAATATTATTAAGTTTTTTACAGTTTTTATTTTAAATAAAAATCAATAGTTAAAAAAAATAGTTA
The DNA here is from genome assembly GCF_052040795.2 of Danio rerio. Taxonomy (NCBI): domain Eukaryota; kingdom Metazoa; phylum Chordata; class Actinopteri; order Cypriniformes; family Danionidae; genus Danio; species Danio rerio. Next base: position 48,800,047 of record NC_141034.1, read on the forward strand.
GAACTGAATTTAGAAATTGTTTTAAAACAAGTCTTTGTGCTTAACAAACACAATAAATATGTTGGCTAATGGATGTCTTCAGTGGAATGTGTACAACACTGTTTCCTTATCCACGAAAGAAATGGAGTAAAGTGAAAGTAACTAGGCTGAGCGGAGGAGGCTCTTTCCTTATTCTTGCGGCAGATGGTCTGTTTAACTGTTTTCTCGCTAGTGAAGCGTTCAGTTTTTCCATTCGGTTTTTCCGCTTACAAAACCTCCATGTAAATAGAAAATGTGTCACGACGCGACGCAGCTGACTCTTAAAGGGACTGGGAAATGAGAATCTGATCTGTTTAATGCATGTTATGCTTAAAATACACCTATAACTCATTAAGAGAATGAGCACAACCCTGTTAGACCATGCGGCAGGGCACAGACCCTATTTCCTGCCCTTAAAATCCAAAAGTGGATTTGTACATGTCATTTTGCACCATGCACTTTAGACTCTGCACTTATTTTGTTAAAATAGAGCCCTTTGTGTGTAAGCAGTTTAAAAAAACTAAAAAAGATGTTTACATCTAGAATTTGAGAGTCTAATACTTGATATTTTGATAAATAATTAACTTTTTTGTGAATATTTTCAATAAGTAGAGAAAATGAGGAATAAACAGATGAACATCATATGTGACAGTCGCCAAAAAACATAAAAATTCATGTCGGGGTTTCAGCTAGAATATTTAAAACTTCTATTTAAAACTTAATATTCTAGTGCAGACAGAAATTGACCTACATCTCAGTTAGCCTGAGGGGGAGCAAATAAGTGAACTTTCACTTTAAGGTTTGAGTCACATTTAGAGTGATTTGTCTAACATAACACCGTCTTTCCTCAAGCTGTCTGTTCACAACGAAAGCACCTGGTTAACCTTAACAATGTGTCCTGATGTCAGCTTTAACAATAGATGCCGCACGACATGGAAACATTATGCGCCGCCTGAATTTCGATTAAGTGCAGACTTAAATACGTTCCATTTAGGTGATGATTATTCATAGTACTGCAACACAGATGGCTGTATTTGCGTGTGTGTTTGTGTGTGTGTTGCCATTGAATATGTGCGAGTGTGTGTAAATATATGCACTGACTGCATGAGTGTTTGAGTGTGTCGGTTTGTTCAAAGGCAAGACTGTAATTATGCATAAATTTGTCTCTCTGTGTAGGTGTGCGCTAAAAGTCAACAAAACTGAAACAAACTGCTGTGTGCATGAGATGTGTGTGTGTATACACTGAAAAAAAAATCCTGTTAAATATACAGTAACAAGCAGGCGTTTGTGGTTGCCAGATTCTCTCATGAAATATGGTCACAATATGGTATATGTTTTAAAAATGACAATTTGATTTTGGCTTGTGTGCATTTTACAGTCTGCAGTTGAAATCACGGTTATCTGGTCATACATACTAGTCATGGCCATACACACAAAGTGCTTTACAATCATGAGGGGGGTCTCTCCAACAACAGTGCCAGTGTGCTCACCACACACCAGCTATAGTGGAGAGAATTTGATTGGGAGGCCATGATGGGGCAATTAGGAAATTTGGCCAGGATGCCGGGTTACACCACTACTATTTACGTGCCATGGGATACTTAATGACAAGTCAGGACCTCAGTTTAACGTCTCATTCGAACAGTGTAGTGTTCCTTCACTATAATGGGGCATTAGGACTCACACAGACCACAGGTTGACCACCCCCCTGCTGGCCTCACTAACACCACTTCCAGCAGCAACCTAGTTTTCCCATGTGGTCTCCCATCCAGGTTCTGACCATGCTCATTCTTGCTTACCTTCAGTGAGTAAACGGTCTTGGGCTGCAGGGCGATATGGCTGTGACTGTAGTATATGTCAGCCATTTAGCTGTACCTACTGAAGTCTAATTTTAAGCATTTAGGATTAAGGCACGTAGAAACAGTAGGCGGGGAGGACTCGCCTTAAAGGCGCAGTACGACAAAACTACCCCCTGGTGGAAAGATATATAAATCTGAAAAATCTGATAGGTGTTTTGAGCTGAAACTTTACATACACATTCTAGAGATGCAAAAGACTTATATTAAATCTGAAAAAAGGGGAAAGCTAGGTGCCTTTTAAAGTCAACTAATCACTTTTTTACAGTGTACTTTATTTTTACATTTTAATTATATACTAATTTATCTATATACTATGTTTTTATTATTGTATATACAGTAGAAGGTTAAAATTGGTTTTCATAATACTTGCAGCTTTCAAATATATTGATAAACAATGATAAAACATGAAATGTATGTGCGCTTAATTTATGTTATTAAACATGGTTCTAACTTTTAAGTGATATAAACTGTTTTAAAGCAGTTTAATGTAATTATATGTTGTTTCAACGTTAAAAAATTAAGGCAATCAGTTTAAAAATAATGGAAACATGGCATATGTTTTTTTTTTTTTTTTTTTTTTTACATATTACAGAATTAGATTTTGGTCTTTATTATTAGATTAGATTTATTGACTTAATACAGAGTAATTGGATGTATTTTCTTTCATAGCAAATGCTGTAACATTTAAGTCTTATATGCCATATATAATATTTTAAAACTGCACATTCATTAGTCAAGGACAGATAGAACGCGCCATTGAACATTTTTGGTTGCCAGAAATCAATGTAAAAATAATGGAAATTAAATTTACATTTGATTGTTTAAGCATTTTTACAGCATGTTTTAAATAAAAGACACTATTTTAGTATTTGTATGTAATATTTAATAGTGTATGTAATATTTTAAAAATGCACAGATGAAACGCACTATTTGGCATTTTTGGTTTCCAGAAATATTTAATTGTTAAGTCTTTTTTTTTTTACACTGTTTTTAATAAAAGCCTTAGTATTTTGGAGTGAAATTACAGGTGGAACACATTATTAAGCATTTTTGGTTGCCAGAAATCAGTGTAAAAATAATGGAAATACAGTATATGTTTTAACATATTACAGAAGAAGATGTTGGTCTTTATTAGATTTAGATTTATTAACCTATTGCAGTGTAATTAGATATATTCACTTTCATAGCATGCTACAGCCAAGTTCATATTCCATATGTACTGTATTGTATATGCAATATTTAATAAATGCATTATTTATTAGCATTTGCCATTGAACTAAGAGACTATATGCATACGTTGGCCATTGAACTTTTACTCTTGTCCCGCCAGCGACCCCTCACACCTGCAGAATCAATGAGAATCTGCCCAGCACATTTGGATCCTCACTTGTCCTCGCATTCACCCTCCTCTGCAAGGTTAAATCAGCATGCATCACAGCTCAACACCACCCGTCAATCACAACTCAAGCCCAGTCCACCGCTCAACACTGCTTTCAGGGGCCAATAATTCATGCTCACTTCTTAGTTGGCCTTGCTTGACTCTCAACTGCTGTAAATTTGTTCGGTTGCAACTCTATTATGAAAGCGCAGAGCTCGCCGAGATGGTGAGATTACGCTCCCTTAATAGTAGTAACAGTATTTTAGTGTTCCATTAACAAGGATTACATGCTTTGCGAAACAAAACAATTGAGTTAAATCAGCCAAAACAGCACACTAGTAATGAAGCGCCAAAGCAACAGTGTTTTGAGGCAGTTCAAAGCCATGAACCTCCTCCTATGCACAGAAGATCTGGGTGGATTTCAGAGGTTGGATCGTCACAGTTAGCTATTCAAATCTGTCATTTCTGCGATGTGAGTGGGATTTTTCTGCATTCAGATTTCCGTCATGCTACATTTGCACAGCTTTAGCATAAGGTTAAATGTGTTCCCAGCCTCTTGCATGTATTCGTTTATGCAAATGTGCGTATGCATGCATGCAATTATACATCTCTCTCTCATCCGCGCTCTCTCTTTCATTATGTGTCACCATCATTAGCGTTGTGTGCTTTGAGACGCGTGTCCCTGGGGTGGCGTACAATAGTGTTTACTCCACCACTTTCCCGCAGTATACAGTGTTCAGTGGCTATGGCTTGATTGAACCCTATGGACCTATTAGGGCCTGTAATCAGGATCGGAGCCAGGCCCTGCCCCTCTGGGTTTCGTTACACATTACAGGTACAACTCCAGCTTTAACTAACTCACAAAATCAACCGTAGCTGCAATCGGTCAGCCCGAGGAACATGTTAGCTGCGTGCTGGGGCACGGACAGACTTTGATCGTCTTTTAAAGTGGAAACAAGGTCATCTGTGGTGAAAAGTGAGGATTTAGATTATGTGGTCGGTGCGTTTGACAGGGTGTGAGGAATTTGGGGCTTGTGGATGGTGACAATTGTAGAGATGGAGCACAGGAGGGAGACTAGCGTATAAGAGATGCTGTTATGGCGCCCTGTTTGGTAAGCTAGCATTGCTTTTACTTTGAATGTGCTTTGGGAAGAGTATTTTGGTTAAATGTGATAGTCCTTTTTAGATACTTTTTTTTTATTATTAGCAACTATGCAACTACTTGCAAATGAACTTTCATCTGTTTTTTTGGATTTGGCTAAATTTTGGCTGTCAGTGAAAATCAAAAAGACATCTAAGAATAGGCCAAAACTATAGATTGATTTGGTTTATTTATTTATTTATTTATTTATTTATTTATTTGTGTGTGTGTGTGTGTGTGTGTGTGCGTGCGTGCGTGCGTGCGTGCGTGCGTGCGTGCGTGCGTGCGTGCGTGCGTGTGTGTGTGTTTGTTTGTTTGTTTGTTTGTTTGTTTGTTTGTTTGTTTGTTTTCTTGCTTGCTTACTTTTTTCTATATGCACAAGAAATTTAATGAAATAAAACAGAAGTACAAGAAAATATTGTACAGGAAGTTATGGTGCTTGATTTGGTAAGGTAGCATTGGATTTTCTTTGGATGTACTTTAAACAAAATATTTCTGTTCTGACTGTCAAATTGAGTACATTTTATTTTGATTGTTTTCTTTAGGTACTCTGTTGTTTATTAGTAACTTTGCAATTACTTGTAAATTAATAAATAACTTTCATTATTGGAAAAAAAAATACAATTCACACCCACCAAGCTATTTTGAAAGTTTAATAGACCATTTTGTGGGATGTAAACAAAAACAATGTTTCCAACGTATTTCCTGTTTCACATTTTTCATTTTCATAGCTTCAGAGATTCCAAAAATGTCCACATTTGGATAAATAATGTTATGATGACTTTTTTAACGTTAAGTTATGATTGAATTGCCTCTTGTTACAGTTATGAAAGGGTATGACATCAAACAGGAAATGTTTATGGGCCAATGACATCACCACATTGAAATGGTCTGTAGAAATCCAATAGATTTTTTTGAATAAAGCAAGGCTAAATTTGAGCTGTCAGTGAAAATTTAAAAGACATTTAAGAATATGCCAAAACTAGACAATTAATTAATTAATTAATTAATTAATTTATTTATTTATTTATTTATTTATTTATCATTCATTCATTTATTTTCTTGTCGGCTTAGTGCCTTTATTAATCCGGGGTCGCCACAGCGGAATGGACCGCCAACTTATCCAGCACGTTTTTACGCAGCGGATGCCCTTCCAGCCGCAACCTCTGGGAAACATCCACACACATTCACACACACACTCATACACTACGGTCAATATAGCCTACCCAATTCACCTGTACTGCATGTCTTTGGAATGTGGGGGAAACTGGAGCACCCGGAGGAAACCCACACAAAGGCAGGGAGAACATGCAAACTCCACACAGAAACGAACCAGCGACCCAGCGACCTTCTTGCTGTGAGGCGACAGCACTGCCTTGCCCTATTTATTTATTTATGCAAGCATGGATGCACACGATTTAAGGAAATAAAACAGAAAAGTACAAACCAATAATGTACAGGAGAATATGGTGCTTGATTTGGTAAGGTAGCATTGCATTTACTTTGGATGTTCTTCGAACTGAATATTTCCATTAAATTCGACTGTCATGTTGAGTACATTTTATTTTGATTGTCCTCTTTAGGTACTCTGTCGCTTATTAGTTTATTAGCAACTACCTGTAAATTATTGTCCATTATTGGAAAAAAAAAAATAGTAGTTTCTTTGGATTTACAAGTCATTTGTCATTCAATCAGGTCTATTTCAATGTTTCTCAACCACATTTCTGCACTACCAGCACTGCATGTTTTGAATGTCTCCTTTCTCTGTCACACCCATTACAAATCTTTCAGTCTCTGCTAATGAGCTGATGAACTGAATTAGGTGTGTTTGGTTAAGGAGACATGGAAAAATGTGCAGAGCTGGTAGTCTTCCAGGAACGTGCTTGAGAAAAACTGGTCTATTTGATGGCTAGTCTAGTTTTGGGCTATTCTTAGATGTCCATTAGGAAGCAGAAATGTTAAACTTGTTTTTTTTTTTAGTTTTTTTTTTTAAGGTTATTATAAAGAGAGATGTACGGTCTGCATGTCATGTGTTTGGGATTCCAGTTGGGGTTTCAATTAACTTGCAATTGTAGTGTAGTATCTTTTAAAGAGGTTTGCTTTGTACTCGTTCAGCTTCCTTTATTGTGTAATTTCGCTCTGTGATTGTGAAAAAAAGATCTGGAAAGTTACAAAGCTCAATGTCATTTCAAAGTTATTCCAATTCAGTAACTCTATCAGTTTCTTTTTTTACTTTTTACTGGGAACATACACATCACAATACATACCCACATTATCAATATCTGACTTTTTCCAAACAAAAACTGTATTTTTTTAAGCCGACTAAGCCGAGGGAAAATGAATGAATGAATTAATTAATTAATTAATTAATTAATTAATTAATTGATTAATATTGAGGTGAATAGAATAAAGTTGTAATTTGGGATTAATAACTGATTAACTCTAGCTTTTTAAGTTCAGAGAATTTATCAGGGTTTACAATGTGTGTGTGTGTGTGCGTGCGTGTGTGTAAGTACAGTATGTGTGTGTTTAAAGATCAAAGAGATGGAATAAAGTTTTCTGTTTGTCCTTGTGAAATTCACTCTTTTCCTCCTGCCTTAAATTAAAATTTTAAGCCCGGTTTCACATAGTCCGTTGCACTAAATCTCTTGCAGCTAATTAAAAGTTTCTATCTCTTTCGCTCTCTCTCAGAACGGTACAGAAGAAAGATATTCTGAAGTTGTTAGCAGACATTCTGGACCTCTTTTCTGTTGATCAATTATTCTCTTCTGCTGTATATAATGTAATGTGACATGGATGCATAGGTAGAAGCTTATTAATGTGAATGGGAACTTGTGTGTTGCTTTAAATCTCACACAACACGCCGTCTGATTTTCTGTGCTTGTGCTAAATGTTTGTTCATTTAGAAATGCATGTAATTGAGTTTGACAAGGAGATAAAACGCATGTATACTTGTTGTTATTGTTGGAGTAACCAAGACATGAGCTCTAAAGTCTCTTTACAAAGTCTTGTAATGCTTTCTAAAAAGGGAGTGAGGATCAGCAGCATTAGTTTTTGCTTCGATCTAAAAAGGTGTAATTGGCATATATATATATATATATATATATATATATATATATATATATATATATATATATATATATATATATATATATATATATATGTCACATATATGCCAATTACCCCCTTTTAGATCGAAGCAAAAACAAAAACAAATCTAAATCAAGTAATTTTAGCATGTCAAAGTTTTATATATATATATATATATATATATATATATATATATATATATATATATATATATATATATATATATATATATATATATATATATATATATATACAGGGCTTTTTTGTTGATGGGAAAATATTTTTATATGCATAAATATAACTTTGACATGCTAAAATTACTTGATTTAGATTTTAAGTTATGTCCACATGCCTTATTCATTTTACATTTTGTGTGTCGTGTATGAGCAAAGGGGTCATGGTTTTATGGTGTGCAATTATTTTTTTTTATTTCACATCACTTTTCAGAACTCAAAATTAAGGATTTACCTCTCTGACCACTTCAAACAATAATTATTTCTTTGCCACAAATTTTAAATGTGTCAAACAAGCTGAATATAGCTGTATACTAGGCTTTTTATTTAACAAAAAATTTCTTTTAAAAAAACAAAGAAAAACAATTGACTTTGAAAAATAATTATTGTCTTGTATCAAAAATATGCACAGTAATCTGTCCTCACGAAAGGTCTCTCAGATCACAAGATGATAAATGGAGTTAATCTCATATTAAAGCAAATGTTGTAAAAAAAAAAAAAAAAAAGATAATTAATAAAAAGACTGTGTGTGCATTAGCATAACTTTTTTGCTTGACTATTTGAAAGAGATCCGATCACAGTTGCAATCCAAGCACGCGTGCTTCAAGGAAGGAAACAGGAGTGCGTACGCGCTTTAAACACGCACGCATCCCATCAGCTGTTAGCGCGAGTCATTATTATCCTCTCATTCTGTATTCATCTGTTTTCTTCTGCTCGCGCGAATGCAATTTTTTGGTTAATCGTGCTGTTTCTCCATTCTAAGATCACATTTGTACGCATATTGGGTCATTCTTATAGTCGAACACTGCTTTTAAGAAAACCACAATTTAAAAATTATTTTCAACCAGCCAAAGTGGCTAGTGGGAGTCACTGTCTAACCCGCCAAAGCTGAAATCTACCCGCATTTGGCGGGTTGGCGGGTGTTAATGTAAAGCCCTGTATATATATATATATATATATATATATATATATATATATATATATATATATATATATATATATATATATATATATATATATATATTATTGCTGGAGTAACAAAGTCACAAGCTGTGAAGACCCCACCCTCTTTTAGGAAGGGGGTGTGATAAAGGAGCTCATTTACACTTAAAGTGATGCACAAAAAGGGGGGATTTAACATCATGGTGTAATCCATTATATGTCAGGTATTTGCATTAAGTATATCAGAAGTTGAAACTGACAAGACTTTTGTGACCACACATGCAAATATTTGATTTATTATTGTTTGAGTAGCAGAGAAACAAGCTATAAAGACCACACCCTATTCTGAAAAGGGGGTTGGGAATCAGCCGCTCATTTGCATTTAAAGTGACACACAAAAACAGTGTTTTACTTCCATCAAAAATGACATTATGTACAATGGTATTATGAGCTGAAACTTAAGACGGCGTTCTGTGGCACTTCTCTGTTGACTGATTCTTCTCTTGTGCTGCGTATAATGTAACGTGACATGAAGGATGAAAACGGGCGATATGTAGAAGGTGCTCCTCAAAGCAAGTGCATGGAGTCAGATCTGACCCTGGGGAATAAGTGTCAGTTGTCTGTTGGCATTAGCATTGTGGAAAGCGTGTCTGAGCGTGTCACAATGTCACTGAGCTCTCACCTCCTGACAGGCAAGGATGTGCTCATAGGAAGTGTGAGATATCGACGATGGCGCTGATATTTTTAGCCCACTTTCATTAAAGCTCAGCCATCAAAGATATCAGCCATCGATAGTTAGAGTGTAAGTGTGAGAGATTTTATTTTCAACACTGGTGCCCTTGAAAGGATTTAATGCTTGAATGACGTTCAGAGATGTTCAGTTTGATATTTGGTTTTTATATTGAGTTCAGCAAGGGCAGACTATTGTAGCTCGGTTATTTTTCATTTAAATTTATAAATATTTCATTTAAATATTGTGGCGGCTCTTTCCGGAGTGGTGATGAATAAAGGGACTAAGCCAAAGGATAATGTATGAATGAATAAATGAATGAATGAATGAATGAATGAATGAATGAATGAATGAATGAATGAATGAATGAATGAAAATATTAGTTTTAAAATATTGTATGCATCATTAGTTATTTTTTATAACAAATCTTGGTTGTACAGCAATAACTTTTCTGCATATTTTTGATTGATTCACACCAATAATTTCAGAATACAAAATGGTATGACTCTATATATGGTATTATTATTTTTTTTTTAAATGACTGTAAAAAATCCGGTGATTTTTCAAGGCAATCTCTGTCATATTGGACATTAATCTAAACCTAAACCCTTATATGGCTATTTTTTGGGAAGCCCCGAGATATGATTTTCATGTAACAAAGATTCAAAATAATGTCATCGCCTTTTCCTCTCTTGTTGCCCGTAAAAGAGTTCTCTTAATGTGCAAATCAACCAAATGTTACGTCTTCTGAAATTGCAGAAGACTAAGTTCTCTCTCAGAGGCTCATCTCATAAGTTTTATACTTATTGGAGGCCACTATGAAATTATTTAGATGATTTAACTCCTCTTGAAGTGATTATTTAAGAAATCATTTTATGGTCAGAATTAGCTTTTAATTTACCATTTTTACTCTGGTACTGTCATGCCCTAAACTAGACTCATTGGTCCAACTTCAGCACAACTAAAACCACAATAACCAAGAAGTAGGTAGCACATTATTGTTCATGTAACTAGCAAGTGTAACTACTTTATTATACATTTTTCTTTACTTATATATTAATTTTTTATTTAATATTTTATTATAATTATTATTATTATTATTATTATTTTATTACTGTCATCTGTTATATGTTTTACAAGGAAACTGGCTATGTGTATGTCTCTCTTTCAAATTAAAAAGCAAACTTGAATGCCAAAGCATTTTAGATATGCATATAAAATAGCCTATGTAATATAACCCAATGGCATCAAATTAATAAAATATACAGCAAATGAGAAATAAATGAAAGAAAAACTGACAATATCTCTAAAAGTTATAATAATTACAAGATTAAAACGTGTAGATTATTTAAATAAGGCTTATGCATTAATTAATAATTACTAATGTTGTACATATAATTTGCAACCAGTTTAGACCAGTCATTTCGTATATAGTAAAGTTTTTCGTGAGTCATTTAGATTCAAGAATAAATTATTGAAGTAAAACGGTAGTGCAAAAAGGCATACGATTAATGAACAAATGCAAAAGCTCTGACATATTAGGAGATTTAGAAACCCGGCCTCACAAATGTTTTAAGTGCCAAAAATGAGCATCTCTGTGGGTATCTGTGTTATATTAGTGATTGCGGATGTTAGGTTATATTAGGCGAATACAAAATAGTGTAAAAGCAAGGCAAGTTTATATAGCACATTTCATACACAGTGGCAAGTCAAAGAGCTTTACATAAACAGGAATAAAAGACAAGTATGAGAAGGGGATGATAATTATAAAAAAAAAATGTCTCACTAAATATATTTGGGCGGCCATTAATATACCTTAAGTAAAGAATGGGAAGCACTATAAATAAAGGAAGCATTATGTTTCAAATAACTAAAAACTAACTTACTTTTTTTGTTTGTATGTATGATTAACTCACCATGGCTAATTCTGAAAACGTAACCCCTATATACATTTCTGGAGATCGCAAATTATGTAGCCAGAGGTCTTTACGGGGTGGTATGATGCCATTCCTTTTCACGCTACATGCCGACCACTTACCTCCATATGACTCCATCTTACCTCCACTTTCTTGCTGTTATCAGTTTGTCCAGTTGCCATGTACATCCCTTGATTAGGTTTAGGGAAGGTGAAGGGTAGGTCAGTCAATCGTCAGCCAATCAGTCAGTCAATGTCAGTCTGTCATTTAGTCAGTCGTCAGCAGCCTCAGGTGGATTTACGTGAGAACAGCAGGCGTGAATGGCACTCTCGTGAGAAATTTGAAATCTGAAAAAGCATACACATAGACAATGGCCTCTGGCAGATTTGCGAAAACAAAAACTGCAAAAAAACGTACCTCCTGAGACATATTTGGCGCTCTCCAGAAATGTATATAGAGATACATATCAATAATGAGCCTGGGTTGTATTAAATTTCTAAATTCTTGATTATAAAGACTTACTTAACCAGCAAGACTAAGACTTGACTAGAATGTTTTCAGCAGGCTTGTGTGAAATGTTTACAAGTTATTTTCCAATCAATCTTTATTCCCTTTTGTTCAGTTCCTGGTGTTGTGTTAGTAAAGCTATTACTACCAATAGTCTTGGATTTAGTTTGAAGAAGCATATATTAGCAAACACTTTGATAAACGAACACCCTGCAGTCCATGCCATTCCTTTATTCCATGATCCCTCCTGGTAGAGTTTAGAAAACCAAGCGTTATTGGCTCGTCTATTACGTTGTAAGGGCTAATAAGGCTACAAAGCTACACCGCGAGACCACCACAAAGTGCTGAGGCGCAGAGAAAAGTGGAACATGATTCATCTTGTTTGGAAGCGAGGCCTTATTAGGACCGGTGAGGAGTGTGGATGGAGGCTTCACTAGGCTTCCACATCCAGCTTCCCTATAATTGCTTTCGGCTACACCTGGAGAATTTGATGAGTTCAGAAGAGACTTTGTTTGAGTGACTGCGTGTGGTGGCCGAGCTGCTTTAGCTTATGGCCATAAAACTACAGCTTGCAAATGCACTAAGATGTAGAAAAGAAGCACGCAAGTCCATTTTCTATCCTTGATTTTTGATTTATTGCATATTCCAATGATCCCTGTACATTTCAACAGTTGAAGTCAGAATGATTAGCCCCCTTTAATTTATTAATTTTTATTTCCCAAATAATGTTTAACAGAGCAAGGACATTTTCACAGTATGTCTGATAATATTTTTCCTCTGGAGAAAGTCTTATTTGTTTTATTTTGGTTAGAATAAAAGCAGTTTTACATTTTTTAAAAACTATTTTATATAAATATGGTAATTAGGCAAGTTATTGTATAGCAATGGTTTATTCTGTAGACTATCAAAAAACCAAAAATATATATATATGTTAGTTTATATAACAGTTTAGGGCAAATTTATTAGCTCTCCTTTGCAATACTTTTTCTTTTTCAAATATTTTCTAAGTGACTCTTCTAAATGAGCATGGAGCTTTGAACAGTATTTCCAACAGTATTTTTTCTTCTGACAAAATTATATACTTATTTATTTTATTTTGGCTAGAATAATAGTTTTTAATTTTCAAATAAAAATATCAGCTGTATCTACATTTTTACCATGATTTATGGGAGACACCCACCAAGTATAAATACAATACAATACAAGTTATTTCTTTTTGTGTTGTTGTTAAAAATGGAAATGATGGTCATTGTAACTTGATTGTGTAGATGGTAGATTAAATAATTTAACTATTATTTATGCACTATTGTATATTTTTATAATATTTATTTCAAATATATATGTTTATCATTTTGTTTGTGTTTTGTAGTGCTTATTGACATTTATTTAGTTTTTATTAATTATTATTTATTTAGAATTATTAGCCCCCGTTTATTTTTTTCCCCAATTTCTGTTTAAAGGAGAGAAGATTTTTTCAACTTATTTCTAAACATAATAGTTTTAATAACTCATTTCTAATAACTGATTTATTTTATCTTTGTCATGATGACAGTAAATAATATTTTACTAGATATTTTTAAGACACTTCTATTCAGCTTAAAGTGACATTTAAAGACCTAACTGGGTTAGTTAGGTCAACTAGGCAGTTTGGGGTAATTAGGCAAGTTTTTGTATATCAATGGTTTGTTCTGTAGACTACCGAAAAAAAATAGCTTAAAAGGGCTAATAATTTGATCCTTAAAATTTATTTTAGCCAAAATAAAAAATATATATACTGTGTATTTATATACACAGTGTATATACCCCCCCCCCCCCACCTAGTAGATTGTTCTGTAGATTATCAAGAAAAAAAAATTGCTTAAAGGGGCTAATAAATTTGTCCCTAAAAAGGCTTTTAAAAAAATTAAAACTGCTTTTTTTCTAGCCGAAACAAAACAAATATGACTTTTTCTAGAAGAAAAAATGTTATCAGACATACTGTGAAAATTTTTTTGCTCTGTTAAACATCATTTGGAAAATATTTTAAAAAGAAGAAAAAAATTCGAAGGGGGCTAATAAAGACTTCAACTGTATGTGTGTGTGTGTGTGTGTGTGTGTGTGTCCTATCATGCACACGGCGCAATAGGGCACAAGAAGATTTTTGCGTGATTTGTTGCTATTTTCAGGCCAACGCAACTAATTTTTTTACGTTTTGCACCATGTTGTTTACATAGCAAATCCATTTGCGCCGCTCTGTGTGCTCATGGGTATGCTGGTCTGAAAGGGAGTCAAGCCGCATTGCTGGTGCATGGCTATTTTGAGAAAATGAAACAGACAGCACTGTTCACCAACTAAAAGCTGGTCTGAAGTCTAGTGCAGAGCACACTAGTTGTGCACCTTTGAGGGTCCCAACACCATGCATAATTCTTAAAACACAGTGGGTGTACAGAAATACACAAATATCTTCACATATAAAAAATTAAAGATTAAAATTATTATTTTCTACATAAATATACAAACATAAATATAAAAACCCCTGCCTCCATGCCTCATCTCGGGGGGCTTTATTCAGTTTATTCATGACAATTTGCATTTGTATAATGTTGTTATCATTAGCAGTATTATTTATGATATGCATATTTATATTTGTTTTAATCAAAACATATTTAGATTTGTCCACCTGTCAGGTTTTGGAGACATTTGTATCACCATATGGGGCATAAGAACAGGACATGTGTTTGAATATAACTTTGTTATTATTGTTGGTTTTCCATTTGCTGGAAACTAGAACTGAATTTAGAAATAGTTCTGAAACAAATCTTTGTGCTTAATAAATGACATTAAATATGTAGGCTGATGGATGTCTTCAGTGGAGTGCGTACAGTTTCCTTATTCACAAAAGTAAAGGAGTAAAGAGAAAAGTAAAGTAAAGAGAAAGTAAAGAAGCCAAATAGAGAAGGCTCATTCTTTATCCTCGCGCTGCAGATTGTCTGTTTAACTGTTTTTTCTCTAGTGAAGCGTTCGGTTTTTCACTTGCAAAGTACGCCATGTAAATAACAAATGCTCCATGGCGTGATGCAAATGACTCTTAAAGGGAATGGGAGATGAGACTCAGATTGGTTTAATGCACATTATGCTCAAAACACACCCAGAACTCATTAAGAGAATAAGTACAAACCTGTTGTACCATGCGTCAAGGTGCACCGTATTTGTCCGTTATTAAATTAGCAAAAGTGGATTCGGACAAGCTCTTAATGCTTTTACAGCATGCGCTTTAGAATTTGCGCCTATATTGTTAAAATAGAGCCCTAAAAATTGCATTTGTAATCGGTTCAATGAATGACGATGACGAAACATTAGTGCACCAATTTGACCATTACTTAATAATACAATATACAGTAGAGTTGTCAAAGTGTACATTTTCTCTTAATATGAAAAATTTACATAGAGCACATTTTATGCATGCCTTTTTATGTTGTACTAAGAAAGTATTTTCTTTTGGTGCATAAAACCAGCCTGCGTATATTTCGAAAAAAAGTAATGAAAGCCTGTATTTTTGGCTGGCGAAGAAAGGGCCACATTATCTTTTCATTTTCTCCCTCTTTTTGGCTGTGCATTTGCAAATTCAACCCGTTTCTCTCTCAATTATCAGCTTTTCCACTGTATTTGTGTGGCACTTGGGTTTAGCGTGACACTCTAATCGAGCCATTCAGCAAAATAAAATGAGAAGAATAAGAAGATTTAGACCTAGGACACTCCCTTAATGAATTTGAAGGCTTTGAAAGGTCCAAAAGGCTTAACAAGAGAGTGACATTGAGAGGGGAAATGGTGGCTACACAGACAATGTTAACGGGATCCTCAAGTCATTACATGGCTATTAGAGTGCATTACGGCTTCGGCTGTAATAGAAACTCCTCCTGTTTGTCTCTGGTGGGTGGAATAATTTCCAGAACCTTCCCCAGTCTTAAAATGCACCTCGATTTCTGCCGGTTAACAATAGGGGACAGCACTTCAGCCATGCCTCTCATTCTTGACAAGCTATTACCGTAAGTTTGCGCGCACACTCTGCCTTTATGAAATGCAAGGCTTGAAAGCGAGGAATCCCTTTACGCACACGCTTTGTTAAGACTGATGATGTGCTGCATACTCCTCACTGTATAATCATGCCATTGCACGTCTTTTTCTCTTGTTTTATCTTTTCCCGGAATTTCAGCCCATTTCTGTAATCCTGGCTGCAACAAGAAATGCCTTTTTTTCCCATTAAAATGGGTTTGATTGTCCAGGATGATCCGTGCACGTATCATTTTTGTTTCGGCTGAAAAATGAAGACATTTTAAGGGATGAGTTAGAAATACAAATAAAATCTACCTAAAATGATATAATTTCCTTATGTACTGTAAAAAACTATTAGTGTAAAAACTGTAAGTCACCTGCTGTCTTATTTATAAACGTGCACAAAACAGAAATATGTGTATGCACTGTAAAAATGTATTGACAAAAAGTCAGGACAATAAAATATTTATGTTGCTTTAACCTATTTTAGGTAATCAGGTTTCAATCTGGCTGATTTAGGTCATACATTTTTAGTCTGTTTGATTGATTTTTGATGAGATTAACAGAAAAAAATAGTTTTGATTCAACTAAAACATGTGGGGCAGCGAGATTTATTTTCAATTACATGCAAAAGTTGTGACCTTTAAAAAAAAACTTGACATAAACCTTTAACCTCCTGTTAACCTGTTGAGTAAATTTACATTTATAAGTCAACTTAATCAATCTAGGGTGCATTCCAAAAACCATTGTTAGCCAACTATGGTCGCAAGTTGTGTCGTTGCAAACATAGTTTGTTGATTTGCCTTTCCCAAATCCATCATTCCAACAAACATTCGTAAACTGCGTCGCAAACTTGTATGCTTACAACTAAGCATAGTTCCTAGCTGTGTTCTATTCCGAGTTATCCCCCCTATGCCCTATTCATTTGAAACATTTTAAACATTAAAGTCATAGGTGTAATTTGCTTTCAAAATTATTTTTACAGTTCAGTTTTAGCGATCTTCATGTTTACAATTGTGCTCCCTTCGCAGTGCACTTTAAAAAACATTGATGTCATTTTAAACACAGCCGTGGCTCATAATGAAAGCTATAGGTGACCTGTTATTTAAAAGCGGATTTTATGTTATGTCTCCAAAGCTTGTGAAAACAAGAAGAAAAAAAAAAACGTATGTTAGCGCTTTAAATTCATAGTAGGTTATTTATTACAGTACATATCTGTATACTGTATATGACATGGGCCTGTTGGTTAGAAGATATCTGCAGTGGTTTGAATGTGTCAAATTGTAAAAGTAGACTTTTAAAAATATAAATAAACAATATCCTACTTAATAATAATAATAATAATAATAATCATTATCATCATCATCATCATCATTATTATTAATATTATTATTTAAGTTGGATTTTATTTCCCTAATAAATATTAAATTTCATTTCTTAATAGCCTCATTATTTATTTTTATATAGGATTTATTTATATGTTTGCTTTTGTAAGTGATTTTAAGTTAATTTAGAATACAATATGTAATGTTCTCAATAATGTTTGTAAAGGAAACACAGGCCTTATGAGTGACATTTACAGTACACATATTTCAGTTAATATGGAAACGAGTGCATGTTTTACCAAAACTAATAGTGGATTTTTTTTTAATGCGTTTGTGTGTAAAACAATATAATTTGCACAAATAAATGATGGAGTTCTTCCCTTAAGTTGTTACTCCACCCCATTTAGTGCATCATTGTGGGTGTTTTACATTATAACTAATGTGGTTCAAATGATGGATCTGCAACAGAGAAACTACGGGTTTTGGGAAACACTCGTCACTACATTGTTCTTTGTCCAAACGATGCATCATGCTGTGAGTTATGTCATTGTTTGGGAAACGCATCCCTGATTGCTTGTCAACTTAACATAGTTTGTTGTATCAAAAAATTAAGAAAGTTACATGATTGACTTAAAATTATTAGGTAAATAAAGTAAATATTGTTTGTTGTAACACTGAACTAAGAAGCTACATGGTTGTCCTAAGATTATGAATTGAATGAGCACAAGTTAACATGAGGCGTCACAGTGGCTCAGTGGTTAGCACTGTCGCCTCAAAGCAAGAAGGTTGCTGGTTTGAGTCCGGGCTGGACCAGTTAGCGTTTCTCTGTGGAGTTTGCATGTTCTCCTCCAGGTGCTCCAGTTTTACAGTTTTCTCCAGTAAATGCGAGAGTGAATGGGTGTTTCCCAGTACTGGGTTGCAGCTGGAAGGGACTCAGATTTTTGGATTAAGATAACATGGGGAAAAAGGCTTTTTAAACTAATTATTCTGGAATGACACCGCAAATAAGCCATAAGATGTGATTGTAATTATCATCAAAGCACCAAGTTTAGACTATATGTGAATCCACATCAGCGTTTCTGTGGGAAATTAACACATTGCACTCATTCACTGATTTGTGTATGTGCTGTCACAGCGGTTCTCTGTTTCACAATAGAAATCACACGGAAGGAATTAAAACTTTATAATGTCAAATTAGGTAAATGTGTTAACTGCAGAAATATGTTAGGGTTTTAAACATATGTAATGAGATTTATTTTAGAAACAGTCACCAGAGCATCCTTTCCAGGCTAAGATGGAACATGCCTTTGGGACATTCCACCATAAACGTACATTACCTGTCGCTGAAATATAAACATAAATACAGTGAATAAAAAGTATTTCATCCCCAAAAATTCTAAAATGGACTGATGGTTGATTTCTGTGAGTTGATCTGTAAAGGAATATGACATTAATTTGGTTCTCAGAATGTTTTTCTTTATTAAAAACAATTTATAAATGTACAAACCCCGTCATTGTCATTGTACTTGTCCTCAGCCCAATTGAACTTACAGCTTAAATAGATTTGTTATGCTAAAAACTGTTATTTAGGGAAAAAAAACTCTTCAGAAATAGCATATTTAAGTTGTTATTATTCACATCAACTGATTAAAAACATGAAATTATAAACAAATTCTACAGGTAAATACTACAAATACATAATACGAATAAATGTACAATTGTCCCCATGTTTTTGTCAGTCACATTTGCATTAAATTTAACATAAAATGCATGCAATGCACCTTTAAGTCTATGACTCAAAGGAAGTGACATGATTTGATTGAGAAGAAACTGACAGTGATCAATAATGCTGTGGCGAGGGGGCGTGGCCGAGAGCCTTGGGAACGGGGTGAGGCCACCGCGTAAGTGGATACACGTGCGGTGCGCACCTGCCTCGGATCCCACAGAAGGAGCTCTGGACCATAAAGGGAGGACCGATGGCAGAGGAAGCCGAGAGAGGACCGGGCCCGGGCATGTTATTTTACTTTTGCTTTCAGTTAGACGGCAGTCTCCGTGTGCGCGCGCTGTCGTCCGGAGGTGTGTGTGTGTGTGTGTGTGCACGCGTTGTCTTCCGGAGCAGGGTTAAGTGCGTGTGTGTGTTTGTGCAATATGTGTGTGTGTGTCTGTGAAAAGAGCAGAGTGAGAAGCTAGGAGATCTCCTCAACTGTTTTTGGAGTTTTTGCTCAATAAAATAGTCAGTCGTCTGTATTTTCAAGTCCATAGTCTGTATTTACATTGACCCACTGGCAGCTAAAATCCACGCCTACACTATCGAGCGTGTATGAACTGTGATTACTTTTATATTGCTGATTAGCTGTTTGGCATTTCACTCTCTGACTGAAGGCAGTCGACCAATCGCAACAGACTGTCATTGGTCCAATCAGTGCAGATTAGCTTCGCGCTAAGGAGGGGTTTGGGAACAAATGAATCACTGGACGATTCATACGGGAGTCGCTGGGATAATTAGGTAAAAATAAATGCAGATTATAAGACCATGAAAGTGTTTTTTGACCTTGCATGCATATTAGACTGTTGTTGGAGACCCTTACAACCAAGATATGACCCAATTTCATGTATAATATGGGCTCTTTAAAGGTTTTGTTTGAATTTTCATGCTATGGGAGCACAGCTGGACTCATGTGTGGATTACAGTACATGCAACACGCGGCAAAAATACGTGTCTAAGAAAATTTTTTTACCCGAGAGCTTTTCTCATCTGGAAATGGTGAAATCCGGATTTGCCGGATCTCCTTTTAAAAAAGACGCGGCTCCAGATTGTGTTGATTGCCATGTCTCTACAGATTTGTTAAGCGATCAGTGGTCTTCGTTTATTCAGATGGCAAAGTTTGTATCGTCAGCACTTTCAGTGTTTAAAGACAGACCTTAGTCAAAATGATTTTGAAGTTAGTAAAGTTTACAGTATCTTAATATCACTACAATATTATGGACTGAAAGATCCGCTGCAAATGCTGCTCTGCAAGTGTAAACATGTAAACACTGCAATCAAACTACTACCGTCGTGTAGGATTTTCACCGCATTTTGTGACAGGATAGTCTATACACACACGGCTTTCTGACGCTACAGAGTGTGTCTAAGTTACAGAGAAATGCGGAGGTTTTTTTTTCTCTCATTCACCTTACGTTATCAAATCCATTAAAAATACACGCTTCTGGCAGTTCCTCGAATCAAATATCTCATTTGTCACGAGGGGCATGAATGAAATTCCCAAATGAAAGTGCCAAACTATTGTAATTAATAATTTGGCAAATAATTCGATTACTGATGTCCATGTAAACACAGTCACTGTCTTTCTCCCCTGCATCTGCGTGTTTGTTTTACTTCTGCGAAAATTAGCGCGTGCCCAAACCGAAACTCTCATTTTTATGCAAATTTTTTTCCCCTCCTCCGACACTCCCACCTTAACAGAGCTGGACACACCCACTTTCCTGACTTTTTCCAAACTAGAGGTGTGAAAACACCCTGCTGAAACAGGGGGTTTCGTGGCCCTTTAAGCAAATGCATTTTAATTTAATTGGTTAATACATCAGTTAGATTTATGCACTTAAAACAGTAATTCAGCAACTTCATAGATCTGATTTCACCAAGCAGGACATGCTTCTGTATTAACATCTATGTTGATACTGAAACGACATTACAATCTGTTAATCAGAATTAAGACGTACATTTACAGGTTATGTTAAGTTTAGGCTTATGGTTTATGCACTTCTACATGATTGTTTTCTAACTATTCTTTCTGATTTTGGGAATAATTTACAGTTAAGGTTGGGTTTAGTGGTAGAGAATAGGTATGTACCAGGATCAACATAGAGGTTAATCCAGGATCACATCATACTTGGCAAAATCATGACGAATCAAGCAAAAATATCACACAGTTATGTATGTGTTTCTGGACGTTTCCATTTGAAACTGCTGGGAAGTGAGCAAGATTCAATTCTTTCATGACACTAACAGGTATATTTGCATGCATCATCATGGATGTAGCACAAATGTTTATGTGTTTTTGGACATTTTACTTTAAAATTGCCCCTAAAAGAGCAAGGAGTTCATTTTTGATCTGTTCCTTGACAGTCATGTTTGTGTACAGTATATTGCGATGCATATCTAAAAGTGCGTGAATAGGAGATCCTGTTTGATGGTGGCATACGATCAAATAAAACCAAGGCTGAATTTTAGAAAGGTCGTCTGGCCTGTCGAGTGAGGTGGCGATTGAAGGCCCCTCACTTCTACAGTAAGATGTCTTGGATATGTTAATGGGGCTCCTGGGACCCGTGTGATGTACAGTACGTTCAATTTGCCACCTTTAAAAAGAGATAGCTGCCTCACTTTACGGTGGAGCTCCATTTCAGCTCGGTTGTGTATATAAAGGTCAGTCGGTCTTCTGTTTCATGCACATTCTCAATCTTGGCAGTGGGTTTTGTTGATGAGAAATTGGTAGCTCCATCTTTTTCCCAGGTGTTTTCTGCACACGCTTCAATGTGGGGCTGCTGCCTGGCAGGGGTCCATGATGTGCTCCTCTTTTGAACTTCAAGCAACTTATTAAATTCCCTGCCTGTGCCAACTTCATTTCTGCACTTTGAAATGGTTCAGTTCCCATCACCTGCTTGGAGGTGCCGGTGAGCACGCAGCACAGATTGTGGGAAACGCTGCTCTTCGCTGAGCACTTTTTTCCATTCAGATGAAAGCGAGATGGGGCTACAGATAGCTCTGTGTGGGGAAGAGCCCTATTCCATCCTGATGAGCAGTAAATGTGGACCAGGTTTGAAATCTTGAGAGACTGAACCCCATTTAGAAAAGGCACTTTTCTGTGCTGACTGTGCTGCATTTATAAATCTGTGCATTTGGAGCTGACTCCAATGGATTAACTGTTAAATGGGGTTGAAAACTAAAAGGCATTATGGTGGCACTGTGGTTAGCACGATTGCCTTACAGCATAAAGGTTGCTGGTACGAACCCTTGATGGGTCAGATTATATGTTCTCCCCGTGTTTGTGTGGGTTTCCTCTGGATGCTCCAGTAATAAAGGCACTAAGCCGAAAAGAAATTAAATATATGAATGAATAATAATAAACAAACTGAATATTCATTCATTCATTCATTTTTTTTGTCAGCTTAGTCCCTTTATTAATCCGCGGTCGCCACAGTGGAATGAACCGCCAACTTATCCAGCACGCTTTTATGCAGCGGATGCAATTCCAGCCACAACCCATCTCTGGGAAACAATCACAATCTCATTTATACATGCACTCATACACTACGAACAATTTAGCCTACCCAATTCACCTTTACCACATGTCTTTGGACTGTGGGGGTAACCAGAGCACCCGGAGGAAACCCACGCGAACGCAGGGAGAACATGCAAACTCCACACAGAAACACCAACTGAGCCGAGCCGAGGTTTAAACCAGCGACCCAGTGACCTTTTTGCTGTGAGGCAACAGCACTACCTACTGCGCCAATAATAATAATAATAGTAATAATAATAATAACAATAATAATAATAACAATGATAATAGTTGTTGTCATTGATGATAATGATGATGATGATGATGACGACGACGACGACAACAACAGCAACAGTTAGTTAAATAATAATATTTAACTAACTAACCATAAACACTAATTATTTAAATAAATAAATTAATATGAGTTTGTTTATTATTATTATTATTATTATTATTATTATTATTATTATTATTATTACTATTATTATTATTATTAGTAGTAGTAGTAGTAGTAGTAGTAGTAGTAGTAGTAGTAGTAGTATATTATATATTATTATTAGTAGTAGTAGTAGTAGTAGTAGTAGTAGTAGTATATTATATATTATTATTATTATTATTATTATTATTATTATTATTATTATTATTGTTATTATTATTATTATTTCTAATAATAATAATAATAATAATAATAATAATAATAAAAATAACAATAATACTAATAATAATAATTAGCAATTAACTAACCATAACCAATAAATAAATAAATAATAACTATGAGTTTGTTTATTATTATTATTACTATTACTACTACTATTATTATTATTATTATTATTATTATTATTATTATTATTATTATTATTATTATTATTATTATTACTACTACTACTACTACTATTACTACTACTACTACTAATAATAATAATAATAAAAAAATAACAATATTACTAATAATAATAATTAGCAATTAACTAACCATAACCAATAAATAAATAAATAAATAATAACTATGAGTTTATTTATTATTATTATTACTATTATTATTATTATTATTATTATTAGTATTATTATTATTACCACTACTACTAATAATAATAATAATAATAAAAATAACAATAATACTAATAATAATAATTAGCAATTAACTAACCATAACCAATAAATAAATAAATAATAACTATGAGTTTGTTTATTATTATTATTATTATTATTATTATTATTATTATTATTATTATTATTATTATTATTATTAAACAAGTAACAAACTAACATAAAAATAAAAAATAAACAAACATACAAACAATAAATAAATATGTGTTATAATATATTAATAATAATAATAATAATAATAATAATAATAATAATAATAATAATAATAAAAATCAACCAACCCCAACCAATAATTAATTAAAATAAACATAAGTTTTCTTTTATTATTTTATTTATCTTTTTATTAATATTAATATATAATATATAATACTAACATTAACATTAATATTAAAATTATTATAGTTTGTTTATTAATATTATTATTTTATTATAATTATTATTATTATATATATATTTTTTTTTTATTATTTATCCCACTTTTGGCTTAATAAAGTTTTTATTTCATTTATTATAAACAGAAAATTATTATAAAACACCACACCACCACAACATCATCAGCACAACATGACACCTTCGTTGCCCTTAAAAGCAGAATGCTAATTAAACATAAGTGCGGGTCGGGCTGTGGGATATCGCTAACTCTGCGCGTAACCAGCCATCTGGACGGTAATTAGGCCGCTGGACCCGAAGGTCCCTTAATAAAGCAATTTGAGTGTCTCAGTTGGGAAGTGACCGGCCCTGATCACACCTGAAGAGAGTCCTTCAGTTTCAAGCTCAACACTCAAGAAGGAACAAATTGACATCCCGAGCTCGCTAGATGCTAAATGGCAAACCAGCATGTGAGCTTAGCAGCAGAAAAAAATCAGAAAAACATGTTATTTAGACGGTATTCTTGACTTGAAACAAAGCTAATGCTACAGTTTCCACAAACAAGGGCCCCCAAGGCAACCGGTGTCCTCTGTGAATTGGTCTTTGTGGCAGCTGAGGGTCCCATACCAAGCAATTATATTTCATACAGACACCTGTACTTTCCGACATCGGAAATGGACAATGGATTTATATTTTTTGAAAGCAAACCTGCAAATGTTGTTCCGCTGTGTCATTTGAGGTTATTTTGACATAAGCTGACGGGTTTATTGCATTGGATTTTTGGACGTAGCATACCTGCTGTGACAGTTTCCTAAATAAGGGGCAGCAAGGGACGTTTTTCTGCCTGATTCCAGGAGGAGCGAGGGAAAAAAAAGAAATAATTGTGAAGGGATTTGGGGGAGGATTGGCAGTAAAACAATGCATTTAGAGGTGATGGAGAGTCTCAACATTTACAAGCAGTGGCTCTGTGACAAGAGATACACGTCAACAAAGATGCAATGGATGGGGGTAGACGCTAAATCTTTCTCGTGCTTATCTTTCCCAAGCTTTGTCTCAATCCATTTTGTCTGTCGATGTGATCCATTTCATTTAAAAATCCATGGCCTCCCTTGTTGCGAGCTGAAAGTTGTCGTTTAGTTGAGCCCTGAGAAGACCGCACCCTATCAGCTCCATCTAATGAAGCCGGCGCAGAAGTCAATAAGTAAAGTAGGCAAGACCAGAAAAGGGGAAAGAGAAATGGCTAATGTGCCGTGGGTAATGACTGAGATAGAAGGCTTGTTAACGGGCTTGTTTGCAGAGAAGCCCATTTTTTCCAGCTTATCTTTCAAATGCAGACCCAACACACACCTCGGCTCTTCACGTGTGCGCTGATGTATTTGACGGTTTGAGAGTGTGAATCTCGACATGTGACCGTCTTAACAAAGCTACCCACTGGCTGAGGGTTAAACGTGTTTCTTTCTGATATATACTGTAGAGCTGAGAGACGGATGGTGAGTGGTTTCTCTGCAGTGCTTAAGGCTGCTGGAAGTTTGCACACCCGTTTTTACACAGTAGGTAGAAGAATATGGTATGTAAACACACTCAAGAGGACTGAGATGTACACAACACAGGCTCATTGAACATAAATATATGTCGATGAACATAAATGTCTCAGTTGCTTTAGGTATGCACATTTCCGATGGCAAATCTTATAAAGGTGGCGCTGTTCACATTTTTGGGAATAAGAAATACATTAATAAGGGTATGTTTTGTTATATATGTCAGTACACCTTTTTTTTTTTTTTTTTTAGGAACGTCCATGAAATTTATAGACGATCAACTGACCTAAACCCAACCCTAAACCCGTTAAATAGTGTTGGTTGGTTGGTTGGTTGGTTAGTTGGTTGTGTCATTGAATGGATGGATGGATGGATGGATGGATGGATGGATGGATGGATGGATGGATGGATGGATGGAGAGTTGATGACCTAAACCCAACCCTAAACCCAATTAATATGGTTGGTTGGTTGGTTGGTTGGATGGATGGATGGATGGATGGATGGATGGATGGATGGATGGATGGATGGATGGATGGATGGATGAATGGATAGAGGGTTAGTGGGGTGTATGGTTAGTTGGTTGGTTGGTTGGTTGGTTGGTTGGTTGGTTGGTTGGTTGGTTGTGTCATTGAATGGATGGATGGATTGATGGATGGATGGATGGATGGATGGATGGATGGATGGATGGATGGATGGATGGATGGATGGATGGATGGATGGATGGATGGGTGGATGGATGGGTGGATGGATGGGTGGATGGATGGATGGAGAGTTAATGACCTAAACCCAACCCTAAACCCAATTAATATGGTTGGTTGGTTGGTTGGTTGGTTGGTTGGTTGGTTGGTTGGTTGGTTGGTTGGTTGGTTGGTTGTTTGGTTGGTTGGTGGGTTTGTTGGTTGGTTTGGGTGGTTGGATGCATGGATGGATGGTTGGTTGGTTGGTTGGTTGGTTGGTTGGTTGGTTGGTTGGTTGGGTAGTTGGTTGGTTGGTTGGTTGGTTGGGTGGGTGGGTGAATGGGTGGGCGAATGGGTGGCTGGGTGGAAGGATGGTTGGTTGGTTGGTTGGTTGGTTGGTTGGTTGTCGGTTGATCGTTTGGTTGGTTTTTTGGTTGGTTGGTGGGTTTGTTGGTTGGTTTGGGTGGTTGGATGCATGGATGGATGGTTGGTTGGTTGGTTGGTTGGGTAGTTGGTTGGTTGGTTGGTTGGGTGGGTGGGTGAATGGGTGGGCGAATGGGTGGCTGGGTGGAAGGATGGTTGGTTGGTTGGTTGGTTGGTTGGTTGGTTGGTTGGTTGGTTGGTTGGTTGGGTGGTTGGATATATGACTTGATGGACGGATGGATGGTTAGTTGTTTGGATGGATGGTTGGTGCATTCAGGTATTCAAATTTCAGATAACAAATCCACTTGAGGATGCTGGAAATACATTCCTTAGGGTATGTTTTGTTATGTGTCAGTACACTTTTTCTTGAACATCCATGAGAATGCAGACATTATTGTACTGACTACCTTGCGATCAACTGACCTTAACCCGACCCCAAACCCAATATATAGTTTTCAAAATCAAATGTAAGTGATTTTATTGCAGCCACATACATTTACCTTTATTTTACATTGCTTTTATCTATTTTTTGGATTGCACTCTGCATCTCAAGTAGAACAGCTTACAACGTGAAATGGCAAACAAGTTGACCACAGAGGAAAAGTTGTCCATATAGAGATCGATCAGTGGGGAAAATGTATTCAATTAAAAATCTTAGACAACGTTAATTTGTTTTTCGATATATATATATATATATATATATATATATATATATATATATATATATATATATATATATATATATTTGTCATTGTGCTTTATTTATTAAAAATTAGTCCCTATAACCCAATAATATCATTAATGTGAAAAGTGGCATAGTCTGTTGGCGTCAAACTGCCCTGTAGTGTTCATTTTACCTATAAACAGCAGTATGTTAAAGCATGTTT
>NC_141034.1:48830000-48835000 GCF_052040795.2 Danio rerio
CATTTATTCTTTCACAACCTTAGCATTGCCTTGTTAGTGAAATATCTTTTTAATAACTTCTATAACCTTCTTTTATTCTCTTGAAATATTAGTGTTGCTTATTTGGTCTTAAATTTTCTTCTGTATTAGAGATTTTATCTTCATCCATGTTACTTTTCATTTTAATGCTGCATTGGAGCTGTAGAGGTTTTATTTAATTATTTAATTATTTAATCACAGTCTTCTTTATTCCGTTTTATGTTTTTATTTGTTCATTGTCTAACTTACTCTAAATACTTTTTTGCTGGATTTTGCTATTCTATCTGTGTTTTCCTAATAGGTTTTTACATTTGTTTTACTTACAAAGGATGTCTGTGGATGTTGTTTCCAAACGTATTCAGTTTCACAGAAGAAGAAAAGAAGCTCATGCATGTTTGACACTACATTATGAATGATGACTGAACTTTATTTATTCATTTTATTTTATATATATTTTTTTTTGTAGTAAACTCTCTTTTTTTAAGTCTCGTCCAGATCACTTTGTTCTCCTCATCTATTAAATAGGAATGGGTTTTGTTTTTTGCTTTAGATACCATTTCCAGTCATAATCACAAACACGCTGGATGTCACGGTGCATTAACTTGGGAATATTGCCATATTGATCGAACAGTTACAAAGACAAGGATCAGCAATCTGGAAATTCAGCACATAATCTCCTTTTCACATATGTTTTCATTTCGGTCTTCAAACTGTAGCATAATCAATAATTAATCAATCTCCTGGACAGCAAATAGGACTCGGCTCCCTCGAGAGGCTCTTTGCCACCTAATAATATAGAGGCATAAAATATGGCGAGGTGTTGGAGGCACTCGTGCATTCAGCCTCTGATGGCTTCATTAACTCATTGCTTATAAAGTAGCAGAGAGAATTAGCCTTGTGTGGTCCGTCTGAAGAGCTCTCAGGCTCCGGTGGGACCCCGGGGTCATCAAGGAAGACCTTAATTCACTCTTATCGCAGAGTCACTTTTCTGAAAGCCTGCTTGTTTGTAATCTACTTCCTAAGAGTCATTGGGGAATAATGGACATATTGACAACAACTCTTAAAGGTGATTCTAGACTGAATATTGCTGTGCTAAACAGGCACCATGCACTAATCAGAAGGATTTTTGAATGCTTTTTAAATAGCTTCAGACAAATTGTTATCCAATCTAAGGAAATTTATTATTTAATTTATTGGATAAAAATACTGTTAAACATTTTAGAACGACATATCTTAGATTTCCAATTCTCCCCAAGGCAAAAGAAGTACAATTTAAAATATGAAATGATATATACCCTTCTAGTAGGTTTTTACACCCAAATTTAATTTAGAAAATTCACCATGCCATTTATGCAAACACTTATGAAGACACAGAACATATATATTTTACTTGCAGCTCTGTTCAAATGTTTTGAAAAAAAGGTATGTCAATGCTGAAGGTTTGACTTTCACATTACAAGATGTACTATATGGAATTACTAAAGATTGTTCTGTTAAATATTATCATTGTATTAGCCAAGAATTTATTTATAAATGCAGATATTTCAAAACCCCTCCACTACACAGTGTCTTTATAAATGGACTTAAACTCTTTTCGAATGCCCTTGCTAAAATGAAAATAAAAATGGCCTTAAAAATGTTTTGTTTATTTATATCATATAACTTGCCATAGCCGATATCTGTTTTATATTGATTTCTTTTTTATGTTTTAATTTCATTTTAGGATGGATGTTTTTGCAATTAAAAATTTTTTGTACTTTGAAAGCCATTTTGTTGCATTGGGATTTTGTACTTCCAATAAAGAATTAATAAATAAAACAAAACAAAAAATCGCGCCATCAAAATAAGTCTCAAGCACATCCCCCAAACAAAAAAAAATATCGGTCGAAAAATTACAAATATCAGTCGATAAATCGGTATATTGGTATATTGTTGTATATTTATGTAGACCACTAATATATTATTAACATTATTAGTATTATTATTATTATTATTGTTATTATTAATTTAGTATTATTGTATTATTTCTCATTTTATTTGCAGTTCATATTTAAAGACTTAACGTAATGTATTATGTAATGATATAATAATGGTTAATGTAATACTCTGTAAATATTGATTTACTTAAATGATTAAAATGTACAAAATAATACAAAAAGAATAATAATTGTGTTTATTATATTGCATTTTCCTAAAATGTAATCATAAAACTAAATAGAAAAATATGGTTATTAATAATAATAAAAAAAAACTAAAATATGCATCTTAATCTTATAAGTAAAATTAGTGTAGTAATAATACAAATAATAATAATAATAATAATAGTATAGCTATAAGTAATTATATATATATATATATATATATATATATATATATATATATATATATATATATATATATATATATATATATATATATTATGTATTTATATTAAATATTACGATTGTATTTTTTTATATTTTATTTTCACATTAAAATTACATTAAATAATTCAATTTAAAATTATTTTATTCCTTTGCTAAGAGTTTTTTTTTGTTAAAAAAATGTATAATCATTATACATTAATTAATAAAAATAGGCATATTCAGATAAAACTCATATAGAAATGTAAAATATTAAATCATTTACAAGTTATTAATAACTGCAATGTACAAAAGTGTGTCCTGCTAATAAAGCATCTTGAATTCAGTCAAGTACTGTATTATGCCATATAGCTCAGTGATACAATATGCCTGCTGCAGGAACACATTATTTTGAGCAGTGTGTAACAGAAAACAGCATTAATATTGCAGCTTATCTCAGTGGTGCTGCACACTCAGCGTGGGGATCCGAGCACTACTGTGCTGATGTTGAGCACTGGGCAACTTCCATGTCAATAAAGTGCCAACAGATGGCAGATAAAAAGCAAATGTGTGCTTCCCACACCAGCTCTGGATGTTTTGTGACAGGTGCAGCTGTTTTCCCTCACAAACTATAGGAAAGGCTCTCTGTAAAACAGCGCAGTCCAATATTATGGGAATCCTTGGTAAATAGGAACCAATATGAATAAAATATGAATAATGAGACAACTGTGAAAAGTTATAGTTTGCTCAAATGATTAACAATAAACTGTGAAGAAGCTTGAGTTTGTTTTTAATCAGAGGCTTTTTATTGGAATAATTTCAGACTATTTCTGTGTGTTGTATTTTGATGACAACATACTGTAGTTTTGGAGACTTTCTGACTCAAAGACTGTTGAGTTTTTATACATTTATTAAATCATTGTTTGGTATCATTTAAACAATATATCAGTTTGTTCAAATAGTCAATATTCTGTTGTAATCCATCAATGATCAATATGCTTGTTTAATGCAGCACAGGTATCTAAAAGTGGCCAAACAATTATATACTACCTGACAAAACGTCGTCACCTATCTTTTTAGTTTTAGGAACAACAAATAATATTTTGACTTCTAGTTGATCCAACCCAGGCTCATTCTGAAAACGTAGTCCAGCGGACGTTTCTGGAGACCACAAAATACGTCCCGGGAGGTACGTATTTGTGCAGTTTTTGTTTTCGCGAATCCGCGAGAGGCCGCTGTGTGCGCTTTTTCGTATCTCGAACGTCTCTCACGAGTGCCGTTCGCGCCCGCGCTGTTCTAGCGTCAACCCACCAGAGGCCGCTGTCTGACTGACCGAATGATTGACTGTGCGACTGGCCAGTCGGCTGACCCACCCTCCTCCTTCCCTGAACCCAACCAGTTTTACAGATTGACCCGCCCGCCAGGCCGCTCACTTCCCTAAACCCGAGCAACAATTTAGAAAAGCCGTCTAGAAAAAGAAAAACCCTTGTCTGTTTTTTTTTTTTTTTTTTTTTTTCAGATTTCACCACGTTCTCACCTGTTATGAACTCGTTCGCTTTATTTTTTTGATTTTGTTTTTGTCTTACCTGGTTTCTGGAGCCGCTCTTCCCCGGACTTGAACAAGGACGCCTTTGTCAACTCCTCCTCTCTGCATCTGAAGTCCGCCGACGCACACGATAAGCTGACCGGACAAACTGACTGCAGCGGGAAAGCCCTCCACACAGAGGTAAGTGGTCAGCCGGCAAGCGCGAAAAGGAACGCCATCACACCGCCCCGTAGTGTTCGCTTAAAAAAATTAAATGCAGCCAGACGTACCTCCCAGGACGTAATTCGCAGTCTCCAGAAACGTCCGCTGGTCTACGTTTTCAGAATGAGCCTGGCTTGAGTTGATCATTTGATATCAGAAGTGACTTATATGAAAGACAAAGGCCTCTAGATTACGCTTATTTTACCAAAATAAAATATAGAATATAAAGTCATGGTGCAGTGGAAAAAGAATGAATATTGTGAATGACTTCCAAAGGCTTGGAGGACTGCATCCATACATCTCTGCAGTGACTCAAATCACTTATTAATAAAGTCATCTGCTATGGGAAAGAAAGCTTTTTGCAGGACTCCCAGAGTTCATTAAGATTATTTGGATTCATCCTCAATGCCTCCCCCTTCATCTTACCCCAGATATGCTCAATAATGTGCATGTCTGGTGACTGGGCTGGCCAATCCAAGAGCACCTTGACCTTCATTTAATGTGGAGGCTGAAGTATGAGCAGGAGCGCTATCCTGCTGAAGAACTTGCCCTCTCATGTGTTCTGTAATGTAATGGGCAGCACAAATGTCTTGATACCTCAGGCTATTGATGTTGCCATCCACTCTGCAGATCTCTCGCACACCCCCATACTGAATGTAACCCCAAACCATAATTTTTTCTTCACCAAACTTGACCGATTTTTGTGAGAGTCTTGGGTCCATGCGGGTTCCAATAGGTCTTTTGCAGTATTTGTGATGATTGGTATGCAGTTGAACAGACGATTCATCAGAAAAATCGACCTTCTGCCACTTTTCAGAATGATCTAGAAGTCATTATTATTAGTTAATTAGTAAATAATTAGTTATTATTTGTTACTCTTACAACTGGAATTG
>NC_141034.1:49197500-49255000 GCF_052040795.2 Danio rerio
ACCGATGGAGCTAGCATCTGCTGCTGTTTAATGGCCAGTCATGCCTCATATAACCAGCACCTCTAGAGCACCACCGAGATTAGCGCCGGTGTCACACCAGATGAACTTCAGGCTCCAGCTGGGCTACCTATATAAGCCAGTGATATTGGAAAGTTCCTCCTGAGCCTCAGGGAATCCAATAAGCCTCTCATCTTTGCGCCGTCATGTGGGTGGGCCATTGCGTAACATCGCCTGGGACGGCCGGACATGGAACGTGTGGCGGCTTGTTGATCAAAACATTGAGGGAGGGGAGCCGGGGAGGACTATTTATATCAACCTTCATCTATAGCCAAGAGAGGGATAGTGTGAAAGATAGTGAGGAATACGAGCAGTGAAATGGGACACTGGCATGAATTTCGAAAGTGGAATGGGGTATATGCACAGCGACTTTTCATTTTCAGTCCTCCAGCTCAAAGGTGAACAAAATTGCCACGTTTAAGATCTGATTTCTTTAATAATCTCAATCAGTGATCTTAACTGGATGATTGATATACCATTTTAAAGTGGGTCTCAGACTGGACAGAAAGCAGTGCATCCAACTCCATTTTTACCCACCATGTCTTTAAAATATGGAAATAAAATTTTTAGCCCAGTGTTTTTATTGAAGTTTCTGCGTAAGTCTGTAGCTACTGATGCCGCTTGCATTTACGTGGTCTTTCATCTCGTTTTATGATTGAACAACTAATCCAATGCATGGGTCTATTTAACTGATTGTATTTTAATTACATTACAACATCGATGCTGTAAAAGAAACCATATGAAATTGAAAATAGTCACATTAACATTTCACCGGAAGTAGGGCTGTGCAATTAATCAAAAATTCGATTTCGATTACGGCTTCTAACGATTATGAAAAACCATTAATCGAGATAAACGATTATTCTATCATATACCGCCTTTCCAGTTCCACGTGAAAGTGACTGAAAGATGTGCTGTAATGTAACTTTTGCAGCGTGGTATGCGCATCATTGATATTTTAAAAGCGCGAAAGAGCACATGCCGTTGTGTGTGTGCACGCGCTGCGCTTGGCCTCAGACAGGTATTGTGTGTGTGTTTGTGTGTGTCTGTGTGCGCGCGGTCCGCGCTTAGCCTCTGACAGCAGAGCACACGCACATCTAACGCCATCTTAATGCGAGCGCTTTAATGGTCAAGTACATGCACGGTGTTTAGTGATTATTCATATTAATCCTCATTTGTGTAATAAACAAACAAGTTGAGAATCAAAAGACACGTGAAAGAGAAACCATATCGGAGCCGCACTATTCTTAAAGTGACGGCGTGCGATTATTCCTGCTGCTGTTTTTATTAATAATCAAACAACAAAAGGACAAAATCACTGCTCTTGACTGAAGGACTTTTGTAGTTAAAGTTTTTTCTTACAGTGAAGATGCTTATAACACAGTTTTAACCGATTTAATAGCTCATTTGTAGTAACTGATTTTATCTTTGCTATGATGACAGCAAATAATTTTTTGCTAGATATTTTTCAAAATACTAGTATTCAGCTTAAAGTGACATTTAAAGGCTTTATTAGAGTAAAATAGGCAAGTCATTATGTAACAGTAGTTTCTTCTGGAGACAATCAAAAATATATATTGCTTAAGGGGGCTAATAATATTGAGCTATTAAAATAGGTTTCAAAATATTTAAACCTGTTTTTTTCTAGCTGAAATAAAACAATAAGCCTTTCACCAGAAGAAAAAATATTATAGGAAAAACTGTAAAAAATTGCTCTGTTAAACATAATTTGGGAAATATTTGTATATAAAAATAAATTCACAGAAGGGCGAATAATTTTGACTTAAACTGATAATCGTTTTGAATAATCGTGATTACAATTATGACCAAAATAATCGTGATTAGGATTTTTCCCATAATCGAGCAGCCCTAACCGGAAGTTTATCATTGGCTGAAAAACATTAGAGGTCATAGACCTGGTGCAATATGGCGCAACTTGTTGTTTTTTTTTCTGACCAGTGCAACCCTAATTTTTTACGTTTTGCACCACGTCGTTTAAATGGCAGGTCCATTCGTGCTGCTTTGTGGACTCATGGGTGTGCTAGTCTATAAAGGAGGTGTTACGAAGCATTGTTAGCGTTGCGAAACTGAAATAGACAGCGCCATTGGCCAACTAAAAGCTGGTCTAAAGTCCAGCGCAGAGCAGGGCTCGAAATTAACCT
This sequence comes from Danio rerio, assembly GCF_052040795.2. Classification (NCBI taxonomy): domain Eukaryota; kingdom Metazoa; phylum Chordata; class Actinopteri; order Cypriniformes; family Danionidae; genus Danio; species Danio rerio. The sequence continues at coordinate 49,199,720 of NC_141034.1, forward strand.
TTTTGCTTGGTAGCACCGGTGCTCCTAACTTTAAAAATTTAGGCGCATCAGCCAAAATTTAGTCGCACCCACCAATTATGAGCACCGTTACTACAAGTTTTATACAAACAGATTTATTGTATTTGAAATCAACACTAATCAAACTAACAAGCAAAAAAATAATAATATAAATATGCGTGCGTGAGGAAAATATGTCTCAACGAAATCCCGTTATCACAAGAAAATAGATTTTTATAACAGAACTAGATGGTTTCTAAAACTAAATCTGTCCGCGTTATCTTCAATCTCATCTTTAGCGCTTTAGTTTTCCGCGGTAGCAGCTCTCTGTCATCCGAAGCCAGAAGGCGCTGATTGAGTGATTGACAGCTGATATTAACCAATCATTCGCGTTCAGTGCTAGAGCAGTGGGCCAATAAGAAGAGCGCGAAGCCGGGGCAAGCATTACGGACTTGGATTTGTTTACTGCAGCAAGTTGACATGACAACTGTTTAAAACCATTCCTGAGCGCTGCGTTTCCCGTTCCAAGTGCAAACAAAGAGCTTAGAGATGAATTCTGCGTGAATGTCTCCCGAATCCGCGCATGTGGTGAACATTTTGCAGTAAAAACTGTTCGCACACAACAATTTTAAGCACTCGCAGAAATGCTCCCAAAAATATTTTATGGTCGCATAGATAAAATTTCGGGCGCATATGCGACCAAAATGGTCGCAATTTCGAGCCCTGCAGAGCATGTAAGTTATGCGCCTATGCAGGTCCAAACGCTTACACATTGCTTAATACACACAGGTATGCACAAATATCTTTACAAATAAAAAAAAATTAAAGGATTAAAATGTTACAAAATTAATTATTTTCTACATGAATATAAAAACTGCTATCTCCATGCCTTCATGTCAGGGGCCTTTTTTCGGTTTATTCATGACAATTTGCATTTGTATAATGTTGTTGTTGTTGTTGTTGTTGTTGTTGTTGTTGTTGTTGTTGTTGTTATTATTATTAGCAGTATTATTTATTATATTCATTCATTTTCTCTTCAGCTTAATCCTTTTATTTATCTGGGGTCGCCACAGTGGAATGAACCGCCAACTCATTCAGCTTATGTTTATATGTAGCGGTTGCCCTTCTAGCTGCAACCCATCATTGGGAAACAACCATACACACTCATTCACACAAACACACACACACACACACACACACACACACACACACACACACACACACACACACACACACACACACACTCACACACACACACACACTACAGACAATTTAGCTTATCCAATTCACCTATACCACGTCTTTGGACATGTTGGGGAAACCGGAGCACCCAGAGGCAACCCACTCAAACACTGGGAGAACATGCAAGCTCCACACAGAAATGCCAACTCACCCAGCTGAGGCTCGAACCAGTGACCATTTTGCTGTTTATTATATGCATATCAATATTTGCTTTTATAGAAAAAAGTTTAGATTTGTCCACTTGTTGAGTTTTGGAGATGTCTGCATTACCATATGGGGCATAAGAACAGGATGTCTGTTTGGATATAACTCATGTCCATTTATTCGTTTGCTGGAAATTGGAACTGAATTTATAAATAGTTTTGAAACGCATCTTTGCGCTTAACAAACTAAATTAAATATATAGGCTAATGAATGTCTTCAGTGGAATGCGTACAACACTGTTGCCTTATATACGAAAGTAAAGCAGTGAAGAGTAAAAGTATAGTAAAGAGGCTAAATGGAGGAGGCTCGTTCTTTATCCTCATGCTGCAGATGGTCTGTTTAATCGTTTTCTCGCTAGTAAAGCATTCAGTTTTTCCACTAGCTGTATATACCGCCATATAGCTATGCAATGTTGGTTAGCTTGGCTTTAAGCTATTCCTACTCTCTAAATTGGCTGTGGGGTTGAACGAAGGAGCCTCTCTATGCCAGGGTTATTTTTCATCCAGAGTTTCTCTTAAAGCTTCTTGTGACACTGTGTTTGCTTGTTGTGGTATCAATTACGCAGCCACCCATTCCTGTTTTAGAATGGAGCTTCCTGTCAGCCATATTTAGTCCCACCACAGGACTATGTTTTCTAGTGTCAGTGTTGTTATTGTTTTATATGGAGTTTTAAAGATATTTTGGTCACGTTACACCTTTTCTTGTAATAGGGCTGCACAATATATATTTTCAACATTGATATTTCGATATGATATTTCTGCAGTAGTCACATCGTAGCATGTGCAATTTGCAGTCGTGATTATAGTTGATTACAATAGTTTGTCATTGCTAAAAATATCCATAATGTGGTGAAAGTTTATTATTTGTATGTTTTAGACCTGTGAATATTAAGCATTTCAAGAGAGCTTTAACACAAACTTCATCTTTAGATTATAAAGTTTTTATTTATTTGTACAAAGAAGACTGTAGTCAGTGATATTTATTTAAGTAGTGTGTCTGAACACTGTACAACTTTTAAGAAAATCAGAAAAGCATTGTTTATTTAATCATTTTTGCATTTTTGCTTATATATATATATATATATATATATATATATATATATATATATATATATATATATATATATATATATATATATATATATATATATATATATATAATTATTAGCAATAAATTAGCAATAAATTAGCACATTAGCAATAAATTGTTATACAGTAGGGGTGTCAAAATTAATTGTTTCTTTGGTGCACCGCGATGCAGACGCGGACAATAAGGTATCGGTTCAGTAATAATCATAACCGGTTATTATGTACTGACGTCATTTATCTCCTATGCGCTCTGTCGCAAGGGTGGTGAGCGCGAGTATTTACAACACTCAGCCAACTCAGGGCAGAAATGAGCGCGGTTCAGTTGGTTTTGTTTTCGATATTCCTGACACACATTCAGTTATAGACGGCAATAACTCAAAAACCTCTCACCCTAAAAAGATCTTAAGTGTGTTTCCTACAAAAAGACAAAGCTTATTATGTTATGTTACACAGCTGTCTTTCTTTTTTTTCGCTCGACATTACGAGAACTGCTCCGTTTGAGCCCTCGCAATACGTGTTTAGCCGGGAGAGCTCGCGCTGAGAGGAGCTCTCAGTAAGGGACCGTCGGAAAAGTGCTTCTTTTTTTTTTCCATTTTTCTGCTCCGCTCAATGCGAGCTCTCCCTGTTGCGAGGGCTTAAGTGTGCGCGTGTGTGTGTGTTTGTTTCTTTGGTGCTGTCTATGTTTGTGTATGTGTTTGAATGAGAGACAGTGTGGCGCTGTGTGTCTGTGTGTTTATACAGACAGCTTGTTATAGCCTCCCCCCTAAAATATAACACTGTATATGGAAAGCATCGTCAATGCACCGTGATGCACCGAGATATCGAATTGAATCGAATCGAAGGCATAATAATCGTAACCGAACCGTAAGATATATTATTATCTATAATATACAGAATAATCCTAATAACTCCTATTATGAAATATTAAAAAAAGCATCTGGCGAAATGGTATTTATTGCAAAATAAATTGCAGAAAAACAAATTGTTGCAATATAAATTTTTTTCCAATGTCGTGCAATCCTAATTAGTAATTGCTTCAGAAGATTCTAGAGAATGCAGTCTAATAAACATTAGTTCCCAAGCTAAACAAATGCAAAGGTTGATAATTGCAGGTTTCCCAGTTTATAATGTAGGATGGCCACAAATGAATGTTAATGTTAAGACTAAGGCTATGAAGCATCTTTTTTGAACCACTTGTGGAAAATCACTTAAACATGAACACAAACACCTCCACACAAACAGTTTTTAACTAGTATATTTTGTTAGAAAACTTGTCAACATGTTCAATTGTCATAGTGCCAACAGCTGGACGGTCAGTGCCAGGTCTTGCACTTTTGTCGGTGGCGGTGTTATTGCATTGAAAAAATTTTGACACATCTCTAAAACTCAATCTGTAAAAGTCTCTTGTAGAAATGCACACAGCTTTAACGTTTTAATTACCAACAACAACACTGGCCAGTGCATCCAAGCCTAATGCTCAACAAGGCTTTAAATGCTCTGTGTCAGAAGTTCTTAAGAGCCAAAGATTGACCGAGTTGTGCTGGTCCTTGTGGGTATCAACGTAAGCAGATGCGTTTCCTTTTAATCTCTTTTCCACTGTGTTGTCCCTCAATTCTTGGAGCGCACAAACTTGGAGGCAAAAAGCCTTTGAAAGCTTCTTATCAAATTTCCGTTTTCAGATTTGGCAATCAAGATGCAGGACAGTCGTTTCCTAACTGCGCTGTACCACTGTGGTAACTGGAACTTTTGTTTGAGTAATATGAGCATTTCAAATTCCACATGGTGTGTTTATGCCTTTCAGAGCACGTTGGCAGCAATATTTAGGAATTATTTAAATAAATAAACAAAACATGAAAATTATTTACATTATAGCAATAGCATTAATTAAATTTTTGTGCTTTTTTTGGTTTTTGAAATGCTTTTAAATTGAGTACTGATTTGCGTCTTTCTTAAATGTTGCAACAGGAATCTCTGGTATGTGTACAATTTTTTTTTCCCCACCATTGTGATGGTTTGTCATGTAGTTGTGAACTAGTTGTGCTGTTTCCTTTTTATTTGCAAAGATTTTTTATTTTTTAATATCATTTCAGGGTTTTCACCATCAATGGACAGGACAGTGGAGATTACAGACAGGAAAGTGAGAGAGGAGCAAAGAGAAGGGAAGACCCTAACCCTAACGACTTTGTATCGAATTCCAGTACCGTGACAACCCTAATATATAATATCATTAACTTTTTTTGTTAACTCTACTTCTGATATAGAATCGATATATGTTTTACAGCCCTTGACCATTGAAATGAGGCTCTTATGAGAAATTACCTCTGATTTATATTTAACATTCAAAATGAAAGTACACCTTTTTTGCTTACGTCTCATTTCTCATAGTCATAAATTAAAATAACAACATGAAAGCTGAGACGAATCTCGGAAAAATAAACCAAACTCTGACCAATTGTGAGGAGAGTTTACTTGCACTTGACTTGTTTTAGCTATTTTGATTCGTGTAGAAACTTTGCCGTGTAAAAGTGAACCGCACCAAGAACAAAAAGCAACATTGTAATAATTTTAAATGTTTCGGAAGAAAGCAATCGATCTATAGGTGTGAAAGCACCCAAAGATTTTGGATACAAATACAAAAAAAAAAAACATCCAATGAAAATTTCTGAATTCTTCGTGCAAAAACCTTCAGACTCGGATCTCCCTCCTCACTTTCTTTTTCACTCTGAAACCTCAACATTCAAATGTGAGAGAGCTTTGAGATCAGAGCCTCTGGTCACCCGCCAGCTTTCTGACTCATCGCCCCACGTGTGTCCGTGCCATCCGGAATTCCTCTTCTCACGTTTTCCGCTCTGCCGATGTATGTCATGTATCTCCTCCACTCTCCATCCTTTCCGCCTCACTGACTGCTCTGCTACGCCCACAGAGAGCAGGGAATCCCTCCAGTTTCAGCCGGACTCTCTCTGCCCTAAAGAGCAAACAGTCTTTTTTTTTTTTCAACTCGTGTTTATAATCCCTTAAGTACTTGCGCTTAATTGAAAACCTTGGCCTTGATCACTACAGCCTTCCCCTTCAGCTGCTGCCCTCAGCACATGTCATTACACATATTGTGAATCATAGCTCTTAGATTAATGATTCATGTCTGTGTTTTTCTCTCTCGCTCGCTCTACTATGTGTTATTTTTATGCAGCGTTGAGGCTGGATGGGTGACAGAATGTGATCATAAACGTATCTGTTTACTCGCATTGCAAAACAAGGGATGCGCAGCATGTGGATGAGTGTTTTGGTGCTGTTTGAACCTTGCGTGTCTCTAACAGGGGGTAATGCGCTGTAATTTTCGAATGAGTCTGGCAGTCTTGTGTTTTTTTGGCTTCTGCTGCCCCTGTTGTCATGTCTGCTGATCTGATCAATCGCTGCTGTTTTTAGTTCAGAGCTTGGGCAAAGTGACCCAAATTTACAGCTCGATATGAGCGATGTGCTATTAGGGTTGGAGAAGCTGTAGCTTTCTAATATAAGCGGAGTAATAAAAAAGAGAGAGTAAAGGGAAAAAGGGAAAAAAATAAATGGATAATTTCAAATGCTGCACACTAGGGCTGGGAGATATGGGCAAAATATCATATCCCGGTATTTATTGGAGGAATGAGGGTATACAATATCTATCCGGTGTTTTCCATATATAGTTAAAAATATAAAAAATATTGTCCTTATTCTAAAATGCAGAAGTTCACTCAATTTTGCAATTTGTTTTAGAACTTCCGATTCAGTTACCTATATTGGAGAAAGGACTAGGAATATATACGCGGAAAAACGGTCAAACTGCTTGCTCTACAGACAAGTGTGTTCTAGAATAAACATAAAATGCAAAATAAGAAAATTAAAAAATATCAATTTGCAACATCAATGAACATAACAAGCTGCTTTCAATGTCTAAAAATCAATGGATGTGAATGAGACCGGAAGTCTCAATGAGCCAAAATGATTCCAATGGCTGCGTTCGCTTGTGCGTGAAGATCAAGGTCAATAGTTGCATGTAATTCTTGTATGTAGTAATAGTAGTCGTCAACAAAACCAGTAGTCGCCAACGTAGTAGTAGTCATCGTAGTAGTTGTAGCTGTAGTTGTTGACGTAGTGGTCGATTTCGTTGATGTAGTCGTCGCCATGTTAGTTTAAATAGTTGCTGTCTTTGACATGGTAGTCATTACTTTTAGTAGTAGTAGTAGTAGTTGTCATAGTCAAAGTAGTTGTAGTCATCGCTAGAGTAGTTTTAATAGTTGTTGTCATCAACACAGTAGTAGTAATAGTTGTTGTCATAGTCATACTAGTTTTAGTCATCGCCAGTGTAGTTTTAATAGTTGTTGTCGTCGACATGGCACTCGTTACTGTAGTAGTTGTTGTCGTAATCAAAGTAGTTGCACTCATCGCCAGTGTTTTAATAGTTGTAGTTGTCAACGACGTACTGGTCGTTGCTGTAGTATTTGTAGTCATAGTAGTTGTAGTCGTCGCAATAGTTTTAATAGTTGTCGACGTAGTAGTCGTTGCTGTAGTAGCAGTTGTCATAGCCATGGTAGTTGCATTTGTCGCTATAGTAGTTTTAATAGTTGTCATCGACGTAGTAGTTGTTGCTTTAGTAGTAGTAGTTGTCGTAGTTGTAGTCGTCGATCGAGTAGTTTTAATAGTTGACATTGTCAACGACATAGTAGTTGTTGCTGTAGTAGTAATTGTAGTCATAGTAGTTGTAGTCATTGCCGTAGTTTTAATAGTTGTCGAAGTAGTAGTAGTAGTTGTCATAGCCATGGTAGTTGTAGTTGTCGCTATTGTAGTTTTAATATTTGTTGACGTAGTAGTCGCTGCTGTGGTAGTAGTTGTCATAGCCTTGGTAGTTGTAGTCGTCGCCATAGTAGTTTTAATAGTTGCCATCATCAACGTAGTAGTTGCTGTAGTAGTAGTAGTTGTCATAGTCATAGTAATTGCAGTCATTGCTGCCATCGCTGCCCTTGTCAGCGTAACATTGAGGAAAAGTTTTTCAGTCCACAAGAAATTGCTAAAATATAAGAGGATTTATAAGAGTTTAATAAATGCATTTGATTGATTGCCACTATTTTTGATAAAACGCAGTCATGCCTTTTTAACACATTTGAGTAATCCTTTTGTACCTGCAAGTAAAATCAACGGCAAAGAAAAAAATTGCCACCATAAAAAATTTGTGGATTTGTTCCTGTAAAGCTTGTTTGTTCTTGTTGTGTCTTTTTTGTGTCTCTGTTTCCTCCTTTAAGGTGTAATCATTTACATTGACTACAGAGGGTTGCAGAAAGTCATCATGCCAGAGAATTTTTGATTAAAGAAAATACTTGACATGCACACGCATCAACCATATGAAACTGCAGAATTAATGACTAATTAATGAATTAATGCTATTAAATGTGGCTTTTTTTATTTAATATTAAAGGTTTACGAATCCCTTCTTCTCTCTTTCAGACATGCACTCGCACCAAATTCACACCACTGGTTTTGCAGATGTTGCTTTGACAGCACACTCAAACATACAGAGAGATTGTTGTCTAAAGGGAGTGAAGGTTAACTCCCTCAATTCATTAAATTTCTCTCAGCAGATGCACATGTGATCAGATTGTCAGTCACACCTCCAGCTGCTGAGAAACAAACAGTGCATTCATATCGTGTTGTGCATCCACGGGCCTGTAAACTGCATTGTAGGCTGATCAGAGTTTATAAACCTCAGCGAGTCTTATTTGATTTTAATTGGAGTCAAGAGGTCAGAAGTGAAGGGCGGTGCTGCTGAAAACACATCTTTTCTTGTTATGAGCTCCGTTTAATCTCCCGTTGCTCTCATTCTCAAATTGCTTCCCGCTGTTGTTTTAATAATAGTGATCCTGAGATGAGCCTGGCCAATTTTCTGTGTGCCATCTGCATTATTTATCAGCACAACTATTAATTATTTATCGAGTGCTGTCATGAATGGGGCTGTTGTGTTTACACGTGGAAAGTCATTTCACTGAGAAGGGCATTGTGAGGTCTTGTGTACGTCTTTGTTTAAATTTGATTCAATACCAATTACTGTATATACATTTCAATTACAGTTTGTTATGTTAAGGAAAACATTTTAAAGTAAACCATGAAGAAAACCATGTCATTTGTTTTATTAATATTAAAAATAATTTTATATTTTTCATTTTTACATTTACAGCTCTGTGTGCTGAAATATTATTGGCTAAACTGGCAGTGAGCGGTTTAAAAGAACCAAAACAAAGACAGTTTTCCAGCATGTCGAAGCAGAATATCTGTCTTCAGCATTGTTTTTAATAGGGAGTTTTAGCTGATATCAATAACCGATAACTCTTCAGACTTGGAGGCCGATAGCCGATATACAGTTGAAGTCAGAATTATTAGCCCCCCTGAATTATTTGCGCCCTGTTAATTTTTTTTCCCCAATTTCGGTTTAATGGAGGGAAATTTGTTTTAGCACATTTCTAAGCATGATAGTTTTAAAAACTTATTTCTAATAACTGTTTTATTTTATCTTTGCCATGATGACAGTAAATAATATTTTACTTGATATTATTCAAGACACTTCTATGTACCTTAAAGTGACATTTAAAGGCTTAACTAGGTTAATTAGGTGAACTACGCAGGTTAGGGTAATTAGGCAAGTTATTGTAAAACAATGGTTTGTTATGTAGACTATCGAAAAAACAAATCGTTTTTTAAAAAATTAATAACTGTTTTTATTCTACCCAAAGTAAAACAAAAGACTTTCTCCAGAAGAAAAAATATTATCAGACATACTGTGAAAATGTCCTTGCTCTGCCAAACATCACTTGGGAAATATTTAAAAAAAGAAGAAAAAAAATCAAAAGGGGGCTAATAATTCTGACTTCAACTGTATATATAGGCCGATAATTATAAATATTTCAAAATGTTATATTTTTATGCAGCAAACTTCATAAAAGATTGAACTGCTCTGATGAACTAAATAGTCTATGCTCAAAGCAGAAAAGCTATAATTTCAAAATTGCAAGGTGATTATATAGACCTATATTCAGGATTTCACATAAATCAGCATGCAAACAATTTATTATTTTCTTTTGTTCATGGCAAATTAACATGTAACTTGATTGCTGTATAAAGATAATAGGTTAAATAACAAAATGGGATTTAATCAACAAGCAAGTGAAATATATATTTAAATAAAACTAAAATGAAAGAGCTAAAGACTTAAACCAGCTTACATGTTCTTGAATAAAATGTGTTACAGTAATGGACATATGCACAAACATGTCATGTCCGAAAAAACCTTTTGAGGTGCTTTAAAAATCACCTTTAGAGGGGCTTTGACAGCTTTGTGCCACTGTACAAGCGAACAGCTAAATACAGATTGTGTTACTTTTAGAAAATTATGCATAAATTCATCCTACAGTATTTGGCGTTTTAAATTCTTTTGAACACATGTAGCTGCTGCTTGTCAATCAGACAACTCTTCTGTGTTCGTTCTTGCTGTCAATTGCGGGAAAAATGGTCGATGAAAAGTTTATAAAAAACTGCTGTGAGTTTCACTCAACTGCAGGCGCAGATTTGCCCTTGGAGTCAGATTTTCTGAGCATTGAACACAGATGACTTTGACAAACACAGAGCTGAATATAAAGACACAATAGCCCCTTTCACACAGTGATACCGGTAAATATCTGGAAAATTTACGGAACGACTTTACCGGTATATTCAAAAAAGCGCTGTTCACACAGGCGAGGACGTTACGGAAATTTTCCGGAAAAGAGCATTCACACATCCATTCCAAAATACCGGTAAATTCTGACATCATTAACCACAAATGAGCTTTAAACGGCTGCGCTTGTATTTGTAAACATTTGACTAAATTACAAACTCTGTGGATGATCAATATTGTAAACAACTTTCGCAGGATCACTTTCGCATGTCGAGATGTTCATAATATGTGCGTGTGCCGGCGCTCACAGGCTGTTTCACAGGCACACGCAAAGCTTGAAGGTAAACAAACAACGGCTTATCATAAGCATCTCATCGATGATTATTTAAACAGTTTGCATTAAGAAGAACATATAAACGTGATCTGACTAACTTCTAGCAGCTAAATGTGTCTGGAAAAATATTCAAAGGCTTTTATTCTCACAAACTGCGCGGACGTAAATGCGTCTGACTGTTGTGATTGGCTAAAGCAGACGTCTCACGTCAGCACATTCTAGACGTGCACGCGCTTATTATGGGAATCTTCCTTCTGCATTCACACAGCGCAGCATTCCGGCAAATTGCCGGTAATGTTACAACTTCTCTTTCCGGAAAATAGCCAGAACGAATTTACCGGTATTTTCAAAAAGGACCTGTTCACACATACAACCTTTCCGTAAAATTGCCGGCAATTTTCCGGAAAGGTCTGTATGTGTAAAAGGGGCTAATGTGTGGCAAGGTGAGAGCCCCTATGCTGGATTCAGTGACTGGCGCACCTCTCCCTCGTGCTGCTGTGAAGGCTGTCAGATCAGTGTGTGTGCGCGTTGACAGCCATCACATGTGCTTGTTATAATCAATATAAATATTTCGATCAACTGAATACAATCTTACATCAACAACACATGGCAAGCAACGTGTTGATATTAACAAATAATCATATTAGATTACAAACACCCCAACAAGTTGTTTAGCATGTGTGCATCGCTGCTTTTATGTTTACACATGTAATATTTTTTTCCTGAGGCGATTTAAAGCAAGATATTCAATGGCACTCAATCAAAAATTTCTACAATGATAAGGAACATGGTTACTTACTGAGTTATTAACGCACAGCAACACCACATGAAGAAAGGACAGACTTTGAAGGAATAAACAATGTGAGGAGAGATCCATTATTGTGCACTGGACAAGTCTGAACAAGTTCCACCCACGCATGCGCGAGGCAGGCAGTTCTGTACAATTACGTAATTTATCCGCTTTAAGATATAGGCGTAATTTAGACATAAAAATAGCATTTATTGGCCGATAACGATATGCCCGCCGATATATCATGCATCCCTAGTTTTTCAGATAAACAAGAATGTTCACTTAGCATGTTTCTTAAATATCTGCAAATCTATTATGGTATTTTGTGCTTTAGAAGAGTCAAAAACCTACAAATAGCACTTTTAAGGTACCACTGTGCCCCATGAAAGCAATACAGACTGTTAAACATACATGTAAGTACTTGTTACACAGAACAACCTCAAACGAACTGCAAATTTGGGACACAAATATCCTGGGGTTATTTCATTACTGAAGAAAAACTCTTTACTTTTTGTAGTTATATGAAAACCAAAATGAGACATCTCCTCTTTAACCCATATCATTATAATCTCCATCAGCTCCTTTGTTAAAGTATAGTCAAGTAAACCCAGCCATAGTCATACATGCAGTGACACTTGCGGGCCTCACTTCCTCAGTCTCTCCAGCTTTATATGTTAAACCTAACTAGTGTGTCTACATCTTACTTCCTCTTTCACATTTTTTTTATCCCTCTCTTACACACTAAAGCAAACACATCTTATTTAATCTTTTAACTTTGAACTCTTTGTCTAGTTCGCCACAGAAATGTCCAGTATGCGAGGCGCTTAGTTGTGCAGCTTCAGCTTTGTTGTCAAATATAGTAAACCAGCTCTGCGACTGCTTTTAAAGAGGTGTTGTTAACCTTCTTAAACCATAAGTCAGTTAAGGGCAATTGCATCTGCTGTCAGTCATGTTGTTTAGACCTTCACACACCCTCCATTGATGAGGATTATAGTAATGATGATTTTACACAATGTACTCTCACCTTGTTCAGATTGTTCAGATAAAACGAACAAGTAAAAGTGTGTTTCAGTCTTTAGTGTTTTGTGTTTTTGGATATCTGGGTTATTTTATTCCCCCTTATGTACAGACTATAGTTTAGGTGAAATGTTGCTGACAAAAGTCGGTGATGGAGTATATAAACCTTTATGGCTCAGGGTAGGGGTTAAAGTAGGGTTCAATTTTCAGTTAAAAACAACTTTTGAGGAACTTGCATTTCTCATGTGGTCTCTGACTTTGAATGTAGTGTGACAGTCATAAGATCTATGGTTTCAGTGTGTTCCTGTTATGCTATGTGAAACTATTTGGATTCTTTATTATTATAAATCAAAATTGTTGGGTATTCTTAGGTCTGTCAAGATGAAGAATTTTTGTTGTGCGGTATATTTTCACAGAATTTGTTTTGATAAGTAATATTATTGTCATTTTGAGATTATTTTATGCCACTGATTATACAGGGTGGGCCATTTATATGGATACACCTTAATAAAATAGGAATGGTTGGTGATATTAACGTCCTGTTTGTGGCACATTATTATATGTGAGGGGGCTTGTAAATAACTCATGAAAGAATAAAGTTACGTTGAAACCACACACACACCATTGTTTTTCTTGTGAAATTCCCAATAAGTTTATTAAGGTGTATCTATGTAAATGGCCCACCCTGTATAACAGCATGATAATGCAAATAGCCATAAATGCTTTAAAATACTTCTCATTCTTAAGGTTATTTCGATATTGTAATGTGATGTTAAAAAATTTTAAATGTTCTATTACAATGGTTCTTAAACCTTTTTCACCAAGTACCACCTTAGAAAAAATTAGTCTCTCCAAGTACCACCATAATGACCAGTAATGAAATAAAGCAGTGAATCTGGCCAAATTAAGCAGCTACAGCACTGCACAGTTCAAAAACAAGTCATATTCATATTTATACAATTTTTGATAGATTTTGAAATATATGTTGCCTGTACATATCACGTATTTGTAAAACTTTTTGAAATCTAAACAATAACTTGTATGTAGATTGCTAGGGAACCCGTTTTTCTCAGAGGATGTCAAGCTGACAGAACATTGCTGCACTCTGATACGAGTTTTATTTATGGAGAAAATTAAGAAGCACTGCAGTGTTTGGGTGTTCTGTGTTTAAGATAATTAGTCTAACGAAGTTATATTCTAAATAAAATATGAAGCTGATCAGTTGATTCTTGTCACATGACATGTAATACAGGGCTCATGACATTTGTCATTAAAAATAACCCCATAGGTAGTTGAAAGATCTGTGTAAAAGGCCTGCCGCCACAGCTGGAAAAATCCTAGAGGAAACACTGACCCCAGTGACAGATTTTGTACCTTTATTTCTGAGAGTGTGTTATTTAGCATTTCATAAGGTTACATCTTCTCTGATATTTGCTTTTTTTTCTGTTGATTTTTAGACAGACCAAACATTGGTATGTGTAAGTACTTGAGCGCAGTATCTGTATTAGTACATCATTAATATCCAGACACATTCTTTCTTGATTTGGATCAGTCTGATTTCAATTTTAGGAAGTTTTTTTAGGTTTAAAAGTTGTATGGATTCCATTAAATGTTTTTGCCATGCTGTATATTAGCCATAAACTATATTTTCTTAAGCTAGTTAAAGTCTGGCCTGTTATAGACCGAGTCATTATTATCTGTGTTCCGTATGTCTGTGTGTGTGTGTGTGTATGTGTGTGTGTGTCTGTGTGTCTATGTGTCTGGATGCCTGCAGGCGAATCGGTTTGAGCTGCTCTTCTTTCACTCATCTGTTCCCTTGGGCTGGTTGTGCCCATATCGTCACACATTTCTTTCTCCACTGGCTGTCACCAGTTCTAGTAATGACTTAATCTACCTGGAGATCTGAACCTAGTACTACTAGAGGGCATGATTTAGATGGTATATGCTTTGATTGGTTCCTCAAGTGTCTGTCTACTGAGGGAAAAACAAAAGCTTTCATTAGAGGTTACAGGTCAAGTGTTTAGCTGCTCAGAGGCTGACACTTGTTAAAGAGTTAATCTTTAAAGGGACAGTTCACTTAAGGGAGTGTAAATAGTGAGCGAACCTTCTTTTTTTGGGTGGTTTAAAAGCTTTTTTGAGTTTCTTTTTTTACTGAATAACATTCATTTATTCATTTTCTTTCAGCTTATTCTCTATTTCAGAGGTCGCCACAGTTGGGTGAACCACTAACTATTCCAGCATATGTTTTTTTGTAGTGGATGCTCTTCCAGCAACAACACAGTATTGGGAAACACTTTACTATAGAGTGGTTGTTTAAATTACTATAGATTTTCCATGCTGATAACATCTCTTTTAGAAATATACACGAGAAAACATAAAAGCGTGGATGTATAGTCTACATTATTAATATTATTATTATTATTTTTATTATTATTATTATTATCATTATTATAAATTTTTTAGTGGATGTTAAAAGTGCTTCTCAGTAAGAATCATCTAGTTTTGCTCACAAGTTTTGCATTTCTTCTTTGTTCGGTCTATGAACTTACCATCAAACATTCAACACTGCTGCACATCCCGACGTTAACATTGCGGTTGTTTATTCCGCCAAAATGCCAGTAAAGACTTGGATTATTGCAAAACAATTCAGAGATTCCATTGCAGCGATTAGATGGTTGGGTACGTTATTTGTGTTCTTTTGGATTTTGC
Organism: Danio rerio; assembly: GCF_052040795.2. NCBI lineage: Eukaryota > Metazoa > Chordata > Actinopteri > Cypriniformes > Danionidae > Danio > Danio rerio. The sequence goes on from NC_141034.1 coordinate 49,214,773, forward strand.
GCAAATGTGTTGGTGTTTGTATTGGTTTTTTACACATTAATATATTTATACACATAGCTAGACTTGTATATAATCTTTATTAGTGCTGTCAAACTAATTATTTTTGGATTCAAAAAAGTTTGTACACATGAATATATTGAATGCATGTTGATTACGTGCCGCCTTTTCTTTTGGTTTTCAAAAGTTTTTGCTCGAAGTGATGAGAGTTTAAGAAACTGGCTGAAAGTCAATAAAAGCTGTTTGGCGTTTATCATTTTGGCTGATTTAAACTATTATAAACAACATAAAACAGAAACATTTTGATGTTCTGATACTGATTTCTATGTAGAAGAAGCACTTCCTGCCCTCCTTCGAGTCTTGCGTATCATCAATGACATCATGTAAAAAACAACTTTTAGGATGGCAGTTAATTGTTACAGGTTTTTAGTTTTATTATTATTATTTATATATATATATATATATATATATATATATATATATATATATATATATATATATATATATATATATAAATGTCTTCCGTTTTTAATGCTCAGGATAAGAAACTCAAACATGTTTGTGACTAGTGTATGGGGAGTAAATGATGGCAGACATTTCTCTCTTTTCCATTGAGGAGATCTGTTAGCCTTTGCTTTTGTCAAATAAAGGCTGTTGTTTCATAAAAGCTTTTCGCATTGTTTATTTTGCGTTTGACCATTTGTCTCTCTTTCGCCCTCAGGTTATGAGAAAACAGAAGACACGTCTGAGAAAACATCTCTAGCAGACCAGGAAGATTCCAGACTAATATTCATCAGTCAGCCCCAGTTTACCAAATTCTGCAGTAATCGTGTCAGGTAAGGCCACACTCATCCCTGTGCTTCCATCTGCATTGTGTGAGATAGTGGTATATTGAAACAAGGATTGATCAGATGTTTGTATTATAGAGACATTATTGTACTCGGAATGAGTGAATGAAGCAAGTGAACCATTGATTTGCAATTTTAGAGTAAAGATTAGAGTAATAAACTGTGTAACATTATACAATAATATCAAGTCTAGTTTTCTTGTTTGTCATCGTCTTCTTTGGTAAACAAACTGTTTGGCAAGTTCCTTTGAGACGTGTTTATTCCCCGAGCTGCTGCTTTGAATGTGTTTTACAGCATATGTCAAGTCGGACATCAGCCAAGAAGAATGTGCATTCATCAGCCACTGAATGTTTATGATTTTGAGTTTATTAAAAATAAATTTTGGCCACAAAACACATCTATCCACTTTGTAAGATGTGTTAGCCCCATGCTGGTGTATGGATCATTTTTACAATGTAGACCAGGGGTCGCAAACTCAATTTACCTGGGGGCCGCAGGAGGCAAAGTCTGGGTGAGGCTGGGCCGCATAAGGGATTTCACAAAAAAAAAGTCCTCAAATGTCATTATTAACAGTTTTAATTATTTCTTCTGAACATGAAGTGTCCTGAACATTAATAGAACATTGAGTGAAGATTATGAACAGTTCTTCTGAACATGGCATCTTTTGCCTACTCCTTGCTGCCAGAGACTTGACAGCGCTTCTTCTCACAAATCTGAACCACATTTGGCTTTAGAGCGGAAGCAGTTGAGACCCTCAGTATGGCTTGGGGGAACTCACTCAAAACTTCCATTCCCTCACCTAAACAAAAGGCGTATATATGTATAAATAAAACACCCCCACCCCACTCCAGTCACATCAGTCTGTATCTACCTATAATATATATAAGATGCAGGCTGTAGCTAGGTAGGTGGCAGGCTGCAGATAAGTAGCTAAATGGCAGGCAGGGGCGGGAACAGATTACCTTGGTTCTGGCCGGCGCGAGTTCCCTCCTACTTTCCGCCCGTCACAGCGTCTAACAAAGGGGTGGGGTGCGTGGTGACGTCACCGGCATCCCCGCCCCTTTGTTTACACGGCGGGCGGGAAATGCCAGTGACCGATGTGTACGGATAGAATCAGCGGAGCGGGGAGCGCTTCTCTCTCCCCGCTCCGCTGATTCTGTCAGTGTACAGCGGTCGGTGCGGGCCACAAAATATTGCACTGAGGGCCGCAAATGGCCCGCGGGCCGCGAGTTTGAGACCCCTGATGTAAACAATGGAAACTGATAGACATCATTCAGAAGCAGTAATAGCTCTTGGAGAACTTTTTGAACCACAGTGTTGACATCGAACTCAGAGGTTTTCAGAACAAAGGTTATATTTAATGTCACAGGAACAAAAAACAAAGTGAACAGACTGTACTGCCTTGGATGGATGGAATAATTTTAAAGATGGAGCTGGAAGGAACCGTACAAATAAAGTATCACATTAAAGCCAGTGAGGTGGTTTTTGACAGAAGACGAAGTGTTGCTGCGTCCCAGACGCCACAACGGCTCATAGCGGCCAAGTTTCATAATGGACTCAGTGATGTATGGTAGTAGAAAAGACTATGTGCTGTAATTAACAATTATACAGAAAAAATGTTCATCAAAAAAAGAGAACTGGCCCATTTATTCACCCAACAGATCAGATAGAGCCAGGGAAATTGATTTGGAGTAAATCATTTAGTAAGATTTGTGAACTGAATCCAATGTGATTGGTTCATAAACTTTCACACACGTCGATGCTTGGTGTGTTTTATTTCTCTAGAGCAGTCTTCCAGATGAGTCTCTCTCAGACGTAATTTATTGAAACCCAAAATTGCCTGCAGTATTTGACAGTTCCATCTATTTGGACAGTATTGTAATATTGATGGTCACTGGTGTATCATAATTACTTAATAATGTGGTATTCTGCGGCTACAGTGGGTGACACTTCAAAAATACCAGTAAAGGATTGAGGATTAGTTCACTACTATGCCGCCAAGGGGCACAAAGGGTAGGGATGCAAACAAACAGAAATATATGATTTATATTTTACTATCTCATTTTATGTCTTAATTATTGTAAATAAAAAACGAATAAATATATAGCCCTAAATAATTTATAGACATACCAGCGAAACACGGAGAAACGGTCCAGTGCATGGTCTAAAGAGCTCTTAAGTTGAATGCTACTTCATCAAAAGCATAAAAATAAATTGACCTACCACAAGCAGATCACTAAAATTATTATAAAAATTATTTTGCCGCAGGACATAAATTGAGTCCTGCAAGTTTATTTCTTAACAATTTAGTTTCCATTCAGTTTTCAAAATTTCATGTTTTCAAATTATAGTTTTTTAATACTTTTTAAACTATTAATTGCTCAGTATCTTTTGTTTTCATTTTCAATTTCAGTCACCTTGCATTTGTGAAATACAATGCTTGCATAACAGCATAAAAAAGGGAAAATCTGTCAAGTAATAGCTAATTTATCAAAATTAGCTACAGTATATTAAAATACATCAGAAAAGAAAACATCTACTGTATGCTTAAATGAATCGTCTACTCAACATTTCGAGCTTATGTTCACATGATTTTGCAGAGGCTTTCATAAGTAGATACATTTGAAAACATCACCGTAGTGTGAACTTATTTTATCACAAGGAAAACATATAGTTTTTGTTTGAATTGTCTGTTAAATAGTACTTTTGTGACCGACAAAGAATTCTCAGGAGGGCTACAATTCTGCCTTCATTTGTGTTTGCACAGGCAAGCAGATAAACTTGATTCAAATTCAAATAGAAACCAAGTGCTGCTTGTTTTACAGTTCCATATCTGCAAGTGTGGTTTCACTTTCTCTTTCAAAATGACAAGGCAGACTATTGATTCTCCTGATTTAGACACGCAGACACATTTGGGTGTGTTCAAGAGCAGCTTTTTGGACAACTTGGCTGCCACAACTTTTAAGGGAGAGTTCACTGTTTAAATAGTTTCACCATTCATTTGTTCTAAACCTGCCTGAATTTTTGTTTTGGTGGAACACAATGGAAGATTTACTTCCACAGCTTTGTTCCTAGTAGGGATGCAACAATATAGTTATAACCCACGGTTCAATACATACCTCGGTTTTTTAACATGGTTTTCAGTTCGATTGGGTTCTCATTGCTTGACACTTGTTTTTTTTATTCTATAGGAAATAGGAACAGTAAGAGGTTAAGGAGAAAAAAATAAAAACAATTTATTGCAGTACTCATTTTGTTTTATTTTAATAGTATATTGTATAAAAAAATGGATGCTGAAATCTCACAGCTGCTGGTAGACTATGTACAAACTGGGGAATCCTACACTTTGAAAATAAACATGTGAAGTTAATAAAGATAAATTGGCCATTTCAAATAAACATATTTGTACGTAAGTAAACATAAATGAACCATCTTAATTATCTCGGTGCCGAAAAAATGCGAGACTGTAGTCTGTAACGCGGATCGAGTGCTTTTATAAGATGACAAAAGTCTGCATCTCCAATCACGGAAAAAGGCTGCAAATCTTTAGCAATAAACACCCGCACTGCCTTTGTTAATTGATGTGTCTCTCAGAACCAGTTGGGTGTGTTTGCTTGAAGAATTCAGCGAGGGATTGTTGCTATCTGGAGGATTTTATTACCTTCTCTGCTATCCTGCCTTTAGACAGTGATATTGCTGGGTGATGGCGCTGCAGATGTGAAGCGATTGTTATATGTGTAAAACACTGCTTGCACAGTTATTTTTTGTTCACCGGTTTATCTTTTATTGGCATTATACTTACTAGCAAAATCAAAATGTCCTTACACCGCAGATTTGAAAGACGCCGGCGCTTCCTTGTACTGTTGCCTCATTTCACCGCCGCTCGCTGAGTGAAATTGTGAAATGATGGTCAAGCGACCCCCTAACTTTGATTGGATATTTGCTCGCAGGGAGGAGTTTCCTCATCTCAGCTCATGGACTTACAGGCACACACAGTCAATTCGGGGAGATCTAAAATGCACATCAATTATTTAAACGCAAAACCGAGAAAACGCAATTCACAAGCGCAAATTGAACGTGGAGGTCATACCGAACGGTTCAATATTCATAGTAGGAACTAGGGATGCCACGGTTCTCAATATAATGTCTAAACAGAAGAAAGAAATTAACGTTGCATTAACATTAACTTCAATATGAATGAAATGTTTGGGTGTACTGTCCCTTTAAGTGTGACCTGAATGCAGCATTGACTGCTGAAATATTATTAAAATGAGAGACTTGTTTTTTTTTTTTTTTTTGGTGCTGTCTCCCTATCATTTCACTAAGCTTTTATTTCATTAAATGCAGATGCACGGTAGTTTTTAGCATGTCATGTCTGAGCATTTCAGGGTAAAACAATGCAGTGTAATAATAAAATAATATTTAAAGACTGAATGTGATATGCAGTTAAGTAAAAATATATTTATCAATAGACAACTTTCTCATTTAAAATACATTTATGACAGGTTGGAAAGTGTGGATGGAGGTTTTTTTTAAAATGATCTGGATTAATGTGGACTCAATTAACAGTCTTGTCATCTCATTTGGATTTTTTGTCAATGCTTTTACTGTTGCTTTCATACATACAGAGAGCTGCTCCTTTTGCAGTTTTAAATGGTTGTCTCCTCTGTCAGACCAGGTCAGTGTTTGTGAGTTATGTTTGAGAATATGTTTGCGTGTATATGCGTGTATGCACTTTATGACATGTCAACTGCCAGGGATAGAAAGCAGCAGGCTTTAGAGTAAAGGCCGTCTGTCACATTTTGCTCGTAATAGTAGGTGTTCATTTAGAAAGTTCACACGCAAGGGTCAGAATATCATTTTCATTTCCTGCTGCGTTTGTTTTTTTAGGAACACTAACACCTAATATAGTTTACAACTGCATACTGTTTTGACTCTATAAAACAACTCATTTTTAAAAAAACATTTGCTGACTTAAAATACTTTTTTCTAAATGAATCTGTATCTCAGTCATTGTGAAGTTCTGAATCAAAGTTTAGATTAACATGATAAATCTTCCATCTTTCTAAACTATTGCTACGGTTTAGACTTGTTTATAAATGGCCTCGATTTTAATTGTGTCACCTTTCCATATTTATGTAGTTGACATTTGTCATTCAACAGGTCAGGCCGGTATTGCCTGTCGTGATCACCTACTTTCTCTGTGGCCTTGTATCTGGATTTTTTTTAATTTCATTACGTTTTTCTCCTTAGGCATTTCATTTGAATTTAAATGATAAAACAGCTTTGAACCACAGGATCCAAAATAACTCACAACTTTACATTTGATAAAAAAAAAATGTGCTTTTATTAAGCTGGTCAATAATGATTTTTGTTTGAAGGTAAGAGTTAACAATTTTATTAAGCAGAGACACATTAAATTGAAAGTGAAATTCCATAAAAACATTTCATCAGTCCTGCAAACTTGATGACTTTATACATTCTGTTGCTTACTTTTTCTGAGTGATAAATTTACTCCAATTTTTGAACAGAGAATCAGCCAACTTGAGAGCTGGCATTAAGGTAAATGCAATGCATTTATCAATTAATCGGGGTATTAATGTTCACTATCTGACAAAAGTCTTGTCGCTTATCCAATTTTTAAGAACAACAAGTCATAACTTGACTTCTAGTTGATCAATTGGTATCAGAAGTGGCTAAAATGAAAGGCAAAGGCCTCTAGATCACTCTTATTTTACATGAATAAAATATGATCATGTCTTGATTTTTAATTATTCAATTAGAATAGGTAAGGTCTGACTTTCCTGAGACAAAAGTCTTGTCAGAAATAATGTCCAGTATAGAATATAAAGTCATGCTGCCAAGGAAAAAGAATGAATATTGTGTCTGACTCCCATGAGATTGGAGGACTGCATCCTTACATCTCTGCAATAACTCAATGTATTAATAAAGTCATCTGGAATGGCAAAGAAAGTGTTCTTGCAGGACTCCCAGAGTTCATCAAGACTCTTTGTATTCATCTTCAATGCCTTCTCGCAGACATACTCAATAATGTTCAATTCTGGTGACTGGGCTGGCAAATCCTGGAGCACCTTGACCTTCTTTGCTTTAAGGAACTTTGATGTGTAGGCTGAAATAGGAGAAGGAGCGCTATCCTGATGAAAAATTTGCACTTTCCTGTGGTTTGTAATGTAATGGGCAGCACAAATGTCTTGATACCTCAGACCATCCACTCTGCAGATCTGCTCGACCATGATTTTTGCTTCACTAAACTTGATTGATTTCTGTGGGAGTCTAGGGTCCATGCGGGTTCTATTGATCTTCTGCAGTATTTGTGATGATTGGGCTGCAGTTCAACAGATGAATTATCATTATTTGCTGTTAATCTCATGTTAGACACCATCAAATGTTAAAGCAGGTGTCTGTCACTACTTTCAGCTAGTTTTACATTTGCAAGTTGTTGGTTTGTACATTGGCTTGTTAATCCAAGCAAATCTAGACAAAATCTATGCCTGTATTCTCACAACTCAGCTGTGATTTAATAATAAATGTGCAGCAAATCAATATTTGAATTAAATATGATTAAATTAAATACTTTTTTTTTAAAGATCATGTGACACTGATGGTGAAAAGTCAGCTCTCTGTGTCAAAATGAAAGACATTTTAAAATATATTAAATTGATAGACAGTTTTTTTTTACATAATATATATTTATTTTTTAATAAATTCATTCTCGGCTGGAATTTTGAAGTACAGTATGACACTTTGTACTTTAATTACTTATTTTGCTTTATTTATTACTAATTTGTGTCGAACTTACTTATTTGAAAGTTTTTTTTTGCAATACATTTCTTTTTTGTGTTTATAACAACTTTCAATAGTTTGTTGTGTGCTTGAGGTGAACTGGAGCTTAAGGTTAGGTTGTTTGGGATCACATGGCGTTTCACTTGAAACAAAACACCAACTCACCGTTTATCTAAACACAGCATTCTGAAGTTTGGAATCAAGCTTGTACAGTATGCTAAAGCTATATCCAATTACACAAACACACATCATCAACATACTTCTCCTAACACAGCCTTTGCACCACAACAATACATTACTGTAGCAGTAGTTATTTTATATTATGATATTTGACATTTTTAGTGTGTGTTTTCTATCTGATGTAGTCTTTGTAAACTGAAGGGAACTAATAATGATGTGTTTTTATTGTATTTTATTTTTTTATTATTATTTTTTTTTTGGAGATTTTTGTTACAGTTCTTTTTATTGCAATGACTCTTTGCAGGTCATGTCTTGTATGTCATATTCTTTTATTCTTTTTTTATAATGTTTTTGTTTTTATATTTTGTGCAATATGCAAAATATATATTTTGTGCAATATTTTGTGCAATATATATACACACACACATATATATATATGTAATAATAATAATTATATATATATGTATAATTAAAAATTTTCATTATAATAAAAGAGGGAGGGTAGCATGTGTTATTTAATAAACCAACACATTTTCTCTAACCCATTTTTTTCTTTTCTCATCTATTTATTATCACCTTTGTTAATGCAGCTGAATTGCTTTTTCATTATAATCGGCCTTAATTCCTAGTTCGCCAGCATTAAAACCCCCAACCTCACCTTTGTAGTGTGCTGCTTCTCACTGCTATCTATCCAAATGATTAGCCCTTCAGTGATCTATTTATTTAATTTTTTTTATTATTACTTATTTCTTTATTATTATTTTAAATGTTAAAAAATATATTTAATTTATTTATTTTTTTAATTTTATAATTTAATATAATTTTTATTTGATTTTATTATTAATTTTATTTAATGAAATGTATGTATTTTTATTTATTCATTAGTTTAATTACTAGTTGTTGTTTGTTTAATAATTTTTATTATTTTAGTAATCAAATATTTTTCAAGTGCTGATTCACAAAGATATTTCAGCACATTTTTAGGTACATATTAGGGCATGACAAAGCGTGATAGTCCCCATATCCCCTCTCCCACTCAGCCTGCACTCACATTGCATTTTTTTATCTGCCGAACCTGAGCACACTTACGTCATTGATGATGTGACTGTTCAGTTTAACAGAAGAGAAGCGCTCTCGCTCAGCACAGTGGAGATTTCTTTAGTTATATATATTATTTTAGTCGTTTGGAATGCAGTGACACGCAGTCAACTATTTTGCCGCGAACAACACTGCCCTGTTTCACCCACACACACCACTTAATGCTGTGTAGATTACACCACCTATTAGAGTGTTTTACTTTTGAAATGGGGTATACATTTTTCACATTTGCCGTTTTAAATTCGGTTAGAATTTTAATTAGGTGCTGCTCGTCAATCCGACAGCACTTCTATGTTTGTTCTTGCTGTCAGTTGAGGAAAAAAAGTATCGATTAACGTGTCATGATACACCGCTGTGAGTTTTACTGCAGGTGCTGCGGCTGGGCCCATGCGGTTTGACCTATGCACTGGTCACTACTAACTGAATGGAGTAGGAGCACACAGTTATGTTTTGTTGAATAAATTGCATATAAAATTCATGTTTCAAAACTGCCCAAATTTTGTCAACCCGCCTATGACTTTTTTACCTGCACAATCAAATTTAAAACCGCCCAATCTGGCAACACTAGTTGTCTGAGGATGCGCTGCAGTCAAAACGATAACTCAACTCTCTCAACTGCCTCTCAGAATTGAGAAAATGCAGCTGAACTGTTCAGTGCAAACTCACTATAATTACATTTGAGTAATTTAAATCCAATGTGAATACAAATATAAATAGAAATAAATGAATAAAGATGAAATATAGACAAATAATTTACTTGGTGACCCAAACTATATATGGGATTTTCACATAACTTGTAAAATATTTGAAAAATGAATACAAATTTTACAGGAAGGATAATTATTTTGCCTTCATCTGCGTATATTTCCTAACACAGCCTTTTTATAGTCCACAAATAAGAGCATTTTGCTGTGTGTGCTGTAGGAAGATGCGTTTGCAGATATTCCTCCACCAGCGAGGCTGTGACCTTCGCTCTGTTAAAATGATTAGCAGCACGTGTTTTGAGCCCTGCGGTGCGTTTTGCAGAGCGCTTACACTAGTCATCCGGTGACGGCGCATGAGGCAGAGTCCCGGAGCTCTTGTGTGCGATACGTGTTTGTTTTAAAAGCATGATGACGCTAAGCTGTGCTAAATGAGCTGAGCGGCGGCCGAGGTCTAAAGCAGGACCTGGATCTGGTTTCTGAGGTCGTGTGGAGGAAATGAGAGCAGAGACGCAGGTTACTGTCCTGAGAGAATGGTGCTGTTGAGATTGCAGCATTCGACAAAATACTTTTAAAGAACAAACTATTATTTTTAGTAATGTGTTGAAAAAATCTGCCCTCCTTTAAACAGAAATTGAGGGGAAAAAAATAAACAGGGGGGCTAACAATTTAAAGGGGCTAATAATTCTGACTTCAACTGTATGAAAACTGAAATGGTGGTTTTAACAACTGTTCACTGAAAGGTAAACTAATTAAATTATTTAGATATTCTGTGGAACAATATTAATCTCCACTTTTGCGCATTTATTCATTCTGACGTTTTTCATCTTTTGAATGTCAGACAGCAGATCTGAATGTGTGTTTGTGACATGAGGACAGATGGAGATCTCGCTCTTCACTCATGAATTAGAGTTGCCGAGCAACATGTAAATGAGCTTCTTTATCTGAGGAGCAGCCAAGAGCGGCTGTTCACCACCTGACGCTCCTGCACCCATCAAACGCTGAAAGTGGAGAAAAGCCCGAGCGACAGCCCTCTGACAGAACTTTCCATCTCCAACACTGCTGCTAATTGCTGCTTCAGTGCGCCGTGTGCTGATAAAGATCTCTGAAGAGCAGATCAGTGAAAGGCAGAGACGTTGAGAGCACTCGGATCACTTTCACCACAGGAGCGTTCGCCGTCTGTCTGACTCTCACCACAGTACATTTATTTTAGTGGGTGCATTGTGTAAAATTTTAGTGTACATCAATTTTTTATTTCAGTGATTAATCTGTTTAAATAATATATACTTTTATTGTTGTTGAAATCCTTGCTTTGGTGGGTGGATAATGTGTCGTTTTCATATTTTGCTTCCTATAATTTTTTTTACCCCCACCAGTGCCGATATACAGCCATATCGCACTGCTACTCATGTGTTATTGCATATATATATATATATATATATATATATATATATATATATATATATATATATATATATATATATATATATATATATATATATATATATATATATATGTATACATTTATGTATATATATATATATATATATATATATATATATATATATATATATATATATACATATATGTATACATTTATGTATATATATATATATATATATATATATATATATATATATATATATATATATATATATATATATATGTATATATATATATGAGCAATTCCATGAAAATGTCAACCTTGCCATGAAAAGAAAAATGTTTTCACCAAAATAGCGAAACCGTTTCTACATTTTTTGCGCAGGCAAGTGTTTTACAGTACTTTAAAAATACCTAAAAATGTCTCTGTCAATGTTTTCAAACTATTATATTTGATTTACCAAAGTCAAACCAATGGCAATTTCACATCCGTCACATCCATAACGAAAAAGTGTCACATCCATAACAAAGATTTTCCCTCAAAAATGCAAAAATGTCAAAATAAAATAAAATCAATCAGTTTTGTTCTATATAGAGTTAACTCTTATCCTTTTGTTGAGCATTATTTATTTTGGGTTGTGCAGTTTAATTCACAGAATTTCTACGAAATATGTTGTATACTGTAAACTCGCAGACTTTTTTTGTCACATCCATAACGCTTGTTTATTTTCCTAATTTAAAGTATAAACATGTTCACAGATTGAATTTTTTTGATCCCATAACTCTGTGGTTAGTTGTTTTGGAAAATATAAACAGATGATTTAATATAATGTTAACGTATACTTTCTCAGCGAATTTATGTTTTGAATTTTTACTGCAAATGTCACATCCATAACGCTGGAATCAGCCATATATATATATATATATATATATATATATATATATATATATATATTTATATTTATATTTATATTTATATATATATATTTATATTTATATATATATATATATATATATATATATATATATATATATATATATATATATATATTTATATATATATATATATATATATATATATATATATATATATATATATATATATATATATATATATATATATATTTATATTTATATTTATATTTATATATATATATATATTTATATATATATATATATATATATATATATATATATATATTTATATATATATATATATATATATATTTATATATTTATATATATATATATATATATATATATATATATATTTATATATTTATATATATATATATTTATATATATATATATATATATATTTATATATATATATATATATATATATATATATATATTTATATATATATATATATATATATATATATATATATATATATATATATTTATATATATATTTATATATATATATATATATTTATATATATATATATATATATATATATATATATATATTTATATATTTATATATATATATTTATATATATATATATATATATATATATATTTATATATATATATATATATATATATATATATATATATATATTTATATATATATATATATATATATATATATATATATATATATATATATATTTATATATTTATATATATATATTTATATATATATATATATATATATATATATATATTTATATATATATATATATATATATATATTTATATATATATATATATATATTTATATATATATATATATATATATATTTATATATATATATATATATATATATATATTTATATATATATTTATATATATTTATATATTTATATATATATATTTATATATATATATATATATATATATTTATATATATATATAGATATATATATTTATATATATTTATTGAAATATACCAGTATTTCTTTATTGCAATTGAGATAACACAATAATTAACCCTGAAAATGCTAAAACAAAGCAAACGCTATCAGATTACTGTTGTGTTTGCGATAAGGAAAACACTAAACACATGCGGCCATTTCTTTTTTCTTTCTGTTTACTGAACTAGTCTGCAGTAATGAAACACGAGACTCATTAGAAACAAACAGATGACCAATCAAAATGTAACTTAGGGTTATACGAAGAATGCCCAACACAAAATACATCCCATCTCGCACTCCCATCTCAAACTCAATACACTACAATTATATGGTATAAATAGAGCACCACATCATACAAAAGAGAGAGATCAACTTAGAATGTCACTTACCAGTTTAATAATGATTTGATCAACTGTAGTTAGAAATTATACTGGGTTTTTCTCTTCTAAGGGCTTATTATGTGGTCTCTGTTGCCATCTTATGGATGGACGTCAACTGTCTTTGGTCTTCTCAATGACAGGCTAATGGCTGCCGGTGAGCTGAATCTCAGAAATAATAAATATTTAAGATATGCACTGTCCTATAAATAAACTGCATAGTTGTAATCTAAACAACTACATTCTCGACTAAAAAAGCCTCAAAAGTACATTGTGTTGTCCAACAGCTGTAGAGTGTCCTCTGCTTGTTTCTGTATGTGGGCGGAGTAATACAGCAGGGTGAAGAGGCTTGACGAGTGCTGTTATTTGCAAAATATTATTTTTATATATATATATATATATATATATATATATATATATATATATATATATATATATATATATATATATATATATATATATAATGATTTCTTAACTTTTCTGAAAATAAAACATTGGTTTTGCATCGTCTAAAAAATAAATAAACATGTTAGTTTGAATTTATAAAGCACAGAATTTCTTATTTTGATCAGTTGTCATTTTATTCTCTAAGTGACAATTTAATTTGAAGTTTCCATCGTTTTTATTTGATAAAGTATTCAAACAGTGATGGTAAAAAAAGTAAATTGCGTATGCTGATGGAATGTTCGTCTATTAAGTGGCTGGATAACGAGGCAGGTGTCAGGGCTGAGAGTGGGACGTTTATCTCGGTCTAAAGTGGCTTGGCTGTCTTGGGCCTAATGTGAGCATAAATCAGTTTGCAGTCTGAGAGATGGAGGTTCTGGCATTGATGTTTACTCAAACCCAGAGCTCTGTACAGCCTGCTTTATCTGTCCCGCTCAAACTTAGCTGCTCTTTAGGGTCATTAACTACCTCTCTACATCACTCACAGGGAGTTTATGCTTGTGCCCAAAACTGGGTGTGTCCATGGTAGAGATGAAAATTTCCATAAATGATCTGTCTTCGTACAATCTGGTGGACAATTAATCTATTGGTAGATCCATACAGAAACTATGCACATGCAGAAATCTGCTTATCTTTGAGCTCATCCTTCAATACATTTATTTACCTATGTAATTGTGTGTAAATGTATGGTCTAGCCCAAAATTCTCGCAAATTCTTATATTTATTCAACGTGTAGGTTTTTTTTTAGACTTGCTTCTCCCAAAAGACAGTAAGACGATGTGCAAGAGGCAACGTTCTGGGGAAAAAAATCTATTTCTCAGCTTTTATTTACCTTTGCCAGTGCTTTTATTTATATTTGCCATTCAGAATTTGCCAGGGCTATGAAAAATTTCAGGCTTGACTGTATACTTATTCAGTTTTTATATTATTTTCAGTAATATTATTGAATAATATGCAAATGTTTGCATGGTTTATGAACAACAGAGTTTAAGTAATATTTTCTGTCTTTTAGTAGCTTTATTATATAAGACTTATATTTAAAAAGTTAAAACGTTATATATTTTTTATTTAATGTGTTTAGTTTTTAGTTACCGTACTCTCAAAATCATTCAGCATAAATTCTAAATGGCTAAAATTGTTTGCTTATTCTGTTTGACCCTGTCTATTAGTCATTAATAAATGTATTAATGCAGGCTGCATACTTTACCTAAATGAAAATATAGTTCCACTTTATTTTAAGTGACCTTAACAACTGGGTACTTGCATAAAAAAAGTACATGTAATGTTTTCATATTGTATTGCACAACACTAAAGATGCTATTTAGGTGGGATACTGTATAGTTAGGGACAGGTTTGGTTGTATTGGAGAGTTTAAGGGTTACGATGTACAATAAGGGATTGGTCAGCAGTGTAATTAGAAATGACAAATTAATGACATCTAATTACATGCAGATTATTTTTAAAATGTAAGTACAATTCTAAAACATTTAGGTGCATAAATGCATTGGACCAAATGATTGACTTAAATGTTAGTACATAATAGTTAAGGCCACTTAACAATGTTTTTTATGTAAATAAAGGGTTATTAGGACTTTAAAAAATGAATGACAATAGAATAGATCCCTTTGAATATTAAATATAGGTTATTAGAATTACATTGGGTCAATATCGCAGTCTCAGATGCACATACTGGCGATTGGTGCATCAATCAGTTTCAATGTGAGTAAGTAAACTGTAACTGTCAGTACTTCTAGAGCTGTGTGATTTGGGGAAAATATTAAATTTTTTTATATAAAGATATTGCAATTTCGATTTGATATGTGATTTAATTTTGTAGTCAAGCTTTAGCTTCTTACTGCTTAAATGCAGTAAAATATATTTTCAGTTCCTTTTTTAACTACAACGTTTATTCAAGTTTGTTTTAAATATTTAGAAAGAAACACTATTTTTTTTTCTCTTGAGCCAACAGTAGTGAGTTATGGCATTATAGCATCTCCTGGTGCCTTCATGATGTTTTTCATATGGTGTAACAGCTGCAAACAACTCTGAAATTGTATTTTGCTTTTGCTAGCTACTAGATTGAATGTCACTGGCAATACTTTTAGTTGGCTTTTTAGCAAGACATGATCCATATAGCCATCTGTGGTGCTTTTTTAGATGCTGGTTGTTGCATTTTCTCATGATAAGGCAACAATTCTGCGATAGCTCTTCCGTATTACCTGTTTTTGTTCAGTGTCTGTGATTTTGAAACCAAAATATTCCCATATTACCAACACTGATTTTCTTTGATATGAATTTGTCCATTAATGCTTCTAAAGCGGCATCAGATGCCATCATCCCACTTGTCCGCGCTTTCCAGCTTGTTTTATTGTGGGCTTTCAGCATAGTTCGATTACGCAATTCTAATTGGACAGAACGAAAGTGAGCTCACTCAATTGGCTACACACATTTGCTCTGGGTGGGGGAAATGATGTACTATAATACATATAAATATCATAATGCGGCCTTTTGCGATTAGCTAATCGAAATGTTTCAAATTGTGATTGCGATTCGATTTCGATTAATCGTACAGCCATAAGTTCTTCCCAAATCTACTCTATAGAATATTATGCATAATGGTGGAAATCTGGAGGATGTAAAAAGGCAGATGTTTAGTCATAAATGTCCATCATTTGCTAAACTTTTATTAGCTCACTTTTTACAGTCTTCCATGAATAACATTTCAATATTTGTTTAAACTTTTGCTCCGTTTTACCCTCATGTCTGCTGTATGTGTTCCTTATAAGCAGCATGCAGTACACCTCAAAACTATGCATGATCATGATGTCCTACTTGGTAAACATTAGAATGGATTTAAAGAATCCTCGACCATCATTGGCATTTCTAGTTTAGAGAAAGAAAGTTTGATTTTTACGTTAGCTCATGGCTACTGCAAATCAGTTTCCTACCCGCTTAAAGAAAACCATAATGGATGCCAAATAAAATGCCAGCCCAGTCTGCAGGTGATGTCAGGTCGTTTATATTGTAGTCATTTCTGTAAACTTAAACATCTCATTTCTTATTTCTTCTCTTGTCTTTTATCCAGCACTGCAAAGTACAACGTCCTCACGTTCCTGCCTCGGTTCCTGTACTCTCAGTTCAGAAGAGCCGCAAACTCTTTCTTCCTGTTCATCGCACTTCTACAGGTGAGGCCATTGCAGCTATGCTTCCTTCAATATATCTCAATGTGCATTTTGGGATTGCATAAAAGACATGGAATGGAAGTGACAAGGTGTCATTTTAAATTCCTTGATGTGCAACAAAAAAACTTCGGCAAAGGATGCCTCAACAAATTATATGATTTAATACCTGTTGTCTTTTGAGCAAGGCTTTTGATAATATTTCTGCACTGCTTGAAAATATCTGTCAATATCCTATACAGTGGTTCTTTGTTATTCGCAGGAGTTACGTTCTAAAAATAGCCTGCAATAGGCGAAACTCCTTGCTACACAGGTTATTTTATTTTTATTTTTTATTTTATTTTATTTTTTCTCGGACAGGAATTAAAAAATTTTTTCGTTTAAACGCACTAAAAGTTCAAACTTTCATAGAAAAATGAGTCCAGTGTTATAGAATGAAACCAAAAATCAAAACCGTTTGATCTTTATGTATTTATTCCATAATGGTTCCCTACAGCCGTGTAACTTCTACCTTTAGCACGTCTAGAAGTTAAACTTTTTGTTGGTTTGCATCTTCCTCTGCCTTTTGGGAGCAACTGCAGGTGTCTTTGACAGTGCACAACATTTCATCGACATTATGGGATTTGTTAAGGAGTAAACTTGCAAACATGCAGTCCAGCACTTCAGAGTCGCACTGCAAGCGATTGAAGATTATGTAAATTTAGCGAAATATATTGATACCATCAAATCAAAATGACTTCTTCCATGAAATACCCTTGAATTTTTTTGTCATACTGTTCAACCCTACATAGCTCACTCAAAAAATGAAAATGCACTCACCCTCAAGTATATATTAACATTTGAGTTTCTTTCTCTTTTTTTGAACACAAGGCAAAACAGTGGGAAAAATCCTGTTGTTTTTATACAAACAGATTTCGTTAACGTAACACATTTAAGTGGATTGAACATTAAAACAATAAGTTTCCCTCTAAAAATCTCCAGAAATTTTGCTGTTTAAGTTCAGTGTATGCATGTCGATGGTTACTGGTTTCCAGCTTTTTTTATTTTTATTTTTTTTTTTTAAATGTTTATGTTCAAAAGAAGAAAAGCTGTGTCTCTTTTCAGAGGCTGCATCCTCCGAAGGATGCAAGTCTAGATGGGATACACGGCCGGCCGGAAGTGTGATATGCACATCAATATAACAGCATTTTTTTATGACACTATAACAATAATTAATATTTTATAGTACTGTGATGGTTGGGGTTAGGGTAGGGGTTAGACATTTAAAAAATACAATTTATTGGGTTATTTAATAAATAACAAATAATATTTGGTACAGCTACTGTTTTTACCTTACTGCATGATTGGGATTAGGGTTAAGGTGAGGGGCAGACGTTAAAAAATACAATTTATTGGGGAATTTAATGGTTAACATAAATAATACTCTGTACAACTACTGTTTTTACATTACTATGACGGTTAAGTTTAGGGTTGGGGTAGGGTTAGACGTTAAAAAATAAAAATTATTGGGTAATTTAATAGATAACATAAGTAAAACTCGATACAAATACTGTTACTGTGATGGTTGGGTTTAGGGTTTTGTGTGTGTGTGTGTGTGTGTGTGTGTGTGTGTGTGTGTGTGTGTGTGTTTGGGCGGGGTGGGGGATGTTTAGACATTAATAAAATGCAATAATGGGAAATTTAAAAAATAATAACAAATATTTTTTGCTAACTTTCCGCCGCAACCATATCTGACCAAGCAACAACTGATTCAAAGGGTCTCATTGAAAAAAAAAAAATCGAAGGATCCAAAAAATGCTGCCTCAAAAACCTTTGTGGCCTAGATCATCCCAAGAATAGTTGCTCGCTGATAACGACAGGATGTTTTTAAAAGGAAACTTAAGATTAATTGTATGAATTAGGTTTTATTTTACTTGGATATCTAGACACATGTTAAAAAAACCAAAAAGAGTATAACATGACTTACTAAAGAGTGACTTAAAGAAGCAGTTTACATTTTTATGTGTACATGTTTGGATCAAAGGAAATTATTTTCAGTTTCTGTAAAGGTTGCTTTGCCATCAGGTCGCTTAAAATAAGGTTTAAAATCACTTTGGAAAAAAGTCATGACAAATTTTATTGCAGTTTATTAATGGCAGCTGGTACGGTTGTTAGGTGACAAGATTTATCCCCTATAGGCTAGATCATCTCATTTCAAAATGCTCAGTTCGGCTTGT
Source organism: Danio rerio (assembly GCF_052040795.2). Lineage (NCBI taxonomy): Eukaryota > Metazoa > Chordata > Actinopteri > Cypriniformes > Danionidae > Danio > Danio rerio. The sequence continues at coordinate 49,233,863 of NC_141034.1, forward strand.
GTGGACTTCGATGGACTCACCTGTGAAGTCTGCAGCCCTCAGAAAATGCAGCCTCTGAAATGAAAAACAGCTAAAGAATCTAATAAAGTTTTGAACCAAGTAAAAGATGAGTAAAAATGCCAGTATATTTATTTTTGATGAAACTACCCCTTTAAATTGTAAAGTTCAAGGGATTATCTTACTGTGTTTTTAGTCAAATAAATGCATCCTTGGTCAAAAAAACACAGCACACACACTTTAAAGTACAAAAAAAAACAATCTTTCCAGCCCCAATCTTTTGAACTGCAGTGTAGTGTAAATATGCTGCTTTAGAAACTAAGGTGACTATATTTTTGGCTCCACTGCTTCAGCATCTGTGTAATTACCAGATGGCGCAGTGAGCGGGGGCTCCAGAGTGCTATAAACACTCTGTTCTTTCAGAAAACCTGGCGTGACTCTGCAGATGTGCTGCACGTTGAATTAGCACCTCTGTTTTTAAAGCAGCTGAATGGATGACCTGCGGGAGAAAGAGATTGAGAAAGAAACTGCGAGTAAAAGCGGAGGGAGTCAGGTGGCTCCGGTGCATCTTCATTACGCCGCTGTCAATGCCTTGACCTTGAATGCACAGCCGCGCTGCGAAATGAGAAAAACTGTTTGCAGTGCAACAAGGAGGCCAAGGAGAGCATCTGATGTTTATGGATGGCGTTTCATCAAATCTGCTCACACTTCTTGCAGACATGCAGTCATGATCAACAAGACGATATTGGAAAACTCTGACATGGCAATATTTTGTTAGGTCAATTTCTCCAGATGACTTGAATAGCTCTATTTGGAAATAATTGATCATTGTAGATTGATTCTGTAGTGGAAGTGTGTCGTTGTGGTTTGGTTGTGAACGTACGCTGCTGTTTAAGTGAAACGTAACGCTGAAGGGAAAGTGTGTTGGCATCGGGTTAAAAGGAATTCGTTTCGGGTTTCCTATTGTATGTCTTTGCATTGTTGGCCTCTGTCTGAACCTGTCACAGCTCGGACACTTTATCTGATAGGGCCAGGTTCCAGAAGAGATCCGCTTCTTGATATTATGTAAGCACAGCGAGATTTGCCAAAATCAGGAGAGAAATTGTAGAAGTTTAATTAATCTGGTTCCTGCGGTGTGAATTATGTATGATGGGACTCGATGCTGAGGATTGTTTTTCATTGGCTTGATTTAAGCCAAATGTTTATTTGCCTTCTCAAGTTTTAATTAAAATAATATTCATTAATAAAATGTATATTTTTAAGCATAGCTGATGTCTCTATAAATAATGTATAAAATTAATTATTAAGCAAAGAATACATTTGAAAAAAAAAATTGCTGATTTGATTTTCCAAAGTTACAAATTTAATTTTTAAAAATCTTTCATAAGTTCCCAACAGAGCAGAGACGTTTTTCCCAGTATTTCCTATAATAATTGATTTAATATCAAATAATTTTCTATTATATATATGCTAACTGTACTCAAAAAAAACAAAAAAAAACTTGCATTACTAATGCTTTGCTTCTTAAGGCTGATTTATACTTCTGCGTCCAACGCCGGCGAATGCTACGGCGCCGACGCATAGCCCTTCGCCGTGGCCATCGGTATCACTGATGTGCACCTCTCAAAAAAATGTAACTACACGTCGCAACGATGCGTAGCGCAAGCTCTGTGATTGGTCGGCTTGGTAGCGCTGACGAGTCTGGGCGGGACCGAGAGCCATGTGAATGGTGCGAGCCTGATGGAGCGATTGTTTACAAGTTTTGAGTCCCGTGAAGGAGCTCCGGATGGAAATTTTTGTTTTGTGTTTACCTCATAGTTAAAGTTGTTGCACGTCCGCCGGTTCCTGCCTCAAAATGAGCGAGTTTGAGCCACTTGTACATCCCGGAAGTGTTCAGGAAAAGCAACACAACAGCGAAGAAACTCGACACAGAGGAACATTTACACCACACTGCCCACTGGCGTTTCACTTGCCTACTGCACTTATTCATTGTTGCTCTTATAGTTGTGTAAATTGCTTCCTTGTCCTCATTTGTAAGTCGCTTTGGATAAAAGTGTCTGCTAAATGACTAAATGTAAATTTATTTTTTTTCTTCTGGAGAAAGTCTGATTTGTTCTAGTTTGGCTGGAACAATAATGTTATTTATTTATTTTTTATAGCAATTTTAAGGCCCAATCCCAATTCTATTTTTGTACCCCTACCCCTTGGCCTGTACAACGGAGGGTTAAGGGGAAGGGCTTCAAAATTTACCCCTAAGAATTGGCACAGCACTACAGCACCTGCATCAGTCATCTTATGTCATCACGATCTCTCGCTTCATATGAGATCAGACGATCGCGACTGCTGTAGTTATTCCAGTTGTGCTATTATTTGGTATTTATCTTTAGGAAATCACTGAAGATATATATTACGTTATCATAACGATCTAATGTGACAATAAGATCATAATGTACTGTGTATTTACACCCTGGCCCTATTCATTCATGTAAACACACTAAAACAACATTAACATCATAACAGACACTGTAAACAGCTCATTCTCAGCCACTAGACATTACTGACAGGGCATTTGAGTGTCATCAGGTGTCAAAATATTGTGGAACTGCTATACAAGAGTTAATGTTAGAGATTATAGATGGAAATTTATTTAAAAAATTGAAAGTTTTTGAAATTTTAGCGTTTTTTTTCTTCTTTTTTTTCTTTTTTTTAAGCATGATGGTAAAACATGAACATGGTTATGAATATATTAAACATGTGTTTGTTTGTCTTAAAAATTTGTAGCAATGACAAAAAAATACAAATTTGTTGATCTCCTTACTTCCGGGTTCAGCAATGCTGCTGCTGTGGCAGGTGGGCTATTGGGGTAAGGGTAAGAGGATGGGCTAAGGGGTAGAATTGGGATTGGGCCTAAGTATCAGTATTATTACTCCATCAATGATTTAGAGTTTTTATTGATTGGCTACTAAATGAACCACTGTTGTCCTATGATCTGCTTAATCAACCTACCTTGCATAGTTAAACTAATAACCTAGATAAACCTTTAAATTGCCCTTTAATAATAATAAATATAAAAATAATTCATTACATATTATTGTTACTTATTTATTTTTACTTTATTTATTTACTTTTCTGGACACTCAAAGCACTTGACACATTGGGGGGAATCTCCTCATCCACCACCAGTGTGCAGCATTCACCTGGAAGACACGATGGCAGCCGTATTGCGCCAGACTGCACCAATTACGATATAGGGATGGTTAGGAAGCCACAGACGCTAGTGGGTAAATTTGGCCAAGATGCCGACTCCTTTTTGAAGGACATCCTAGGATTTTTAACAACCACAGTTCATTCATTCAATCCATTTAGTGCAGGAAAACCAAAGTGAATTTGCTTCAATTGATTTAAAATGACTTGAATGTTTTAAATGTCAAGGCTTTAAAACACAGGCAGATGATGCGTTTCAATGATGACGCGGCACATTTTACCGACAGAGCAGTAAATTCACACAAGGCCAATCCCAACTGCCTGACCATCACCTAACCAGCCTGAACCAGTCTGTAAATTCCTGCTGGTCTTAGCTTATCTGTCGAGCAGTTCAGACAGATATGTCACATACCGACATCTGAACATCCATCAGACTGACTGCTGCTGACTTTCTGATGGTTATTGTGGCCATTCCCTTAGGTTGCTTTCTTGACCTCCTGGTGATAAATACACACACCGCCAGGGACAAGCACCTTCACAATCTGTCCACACTATGGTTGTACAATATTGTAATAAACTGACATTGGAATTTCTTTTGTATTTTCTTGCTATATTGACTATACTTTCACCAGATGAAATTAATGGCTCTATTTGAAATTAAAGAATTGATCATTTTAGATTGTTTGGGATGATTTTTGTAGTTTAGCGCATGTGCATAAAATATAACAAACCAAATATAACACATTACAATAATCTAACCTAGAGGTCATCAGACCTTGATAGCATATGTCGAAGTTTGGCAACATTTTTACGATGAAAATGCTTGAAATCTGGCCCTTAAAAATGCATATTAATCTTTCTTAAAGTTACAATTATTGTAATTTCTTGTGCCAGAATGTTTTACACTGGGTTGAAATGCTTATAGGCTATTAAAACAAATGCATATTAAGTTATAATGTGTTGGGAACTTTTATAGTTAAACTTTGCAGTGACTCCAAAATCATGTATGTTTTCAACTATAAACTCGGCTTGACATTGCATATCCGGCGATGTAACTATTGCAGATGCGCACACTGCAGTATCCGTCCTGAAACGACATATATTGTGCAGCCCTAGTCCAAACTATTCTATGATAAAAGTCCATAAATATCAAAAATCAACAAAAATGATTAAAGTGTTGCTCATAAGCTCATACATTTTAATGCTTCAGAATGTCTTTAGTTACTTGGTCTTTGTATTCGTGCACCATGTTAAAGTCCATTTAAAAAAAATGTTCTTTTCAACGGTAGGGATTAATTTAATATAATTTAATTTAATTTAATTTAATTTAATTTAATTTAATTTAATTTTAATTTAATTTAATTTAATTTAATTTAATTTAATTTAATTTAATTTAATTTAATTATTTAATTTAATTATTTAATTTAATTATTTAATTTAATTTAATTTGATTTGATTTTGATTTTGATTTAATTTAATTTAATTTAATTTAATTTAATTTAATTTAATTTAATTTAATTTAATTTAATTTGATTTGATTTGATTTAATTTAATTTAATTTAATTTAATTTAATTTAATTTAATTTGATTTGATTTGATTTGATTTGATTTGATTTTAATTTAATTTAATTTAATTTGATTTGATTTGATTTGATTTGATTTAATTTAATTTGATTTGATTTGATTTGATTTGATATTATGTTTTTTTTTCTTATGTGACTAATCAGACTTAAATTTTTTTCTTGTTGACAGCAAATCCCTGATGTGTCGCCAACGGGACGATGGACAACGCTGGTGCCATTACTTTTCATCCTGGTGGTTGCGGCAGTGAAGGAGATTATTGAAGATCTGGTGAGAGAAATCTAAGATTTGTGATGTTACTGTACACTAACTTGCTGGGAATAAAGAAATGCACGTGAGCTCTGTTGATAAGATGGTTAGATGTTCATTTCATTGAAGTACATGATGGATGATCTCAAATCAGGGTGGGGAACTTGATCATCAGATTGAACAAATTTTGGCATTTGGGCTGCTTGTGAGCTGCTGACAATTAAGCACAAGAGGGGTTGAAATATAATGTATTAAAATATATTTATTTAAACTTTTAATATTTTACTTAAGTTGATAATAATATAATATAAAAATATAATATAAATATAGTAAGCTCCTGATTGGTTAACGCAGCACAAAAGTCTGCTGAGGTTCAGATTTTTCAATTCGAGCAATATTTCGCAATATGATCAACTCGTGCTGCTTCATTTGCACGAATCGCACCATTTATACCCTCTCATTTGCACGTATCGCACCGCAGTCTTTGCATTGACTTAACATGTAAATCCCTCGCGCTTGACGCTTTATCCCGCTCTTGTGTGAACGCAGCATAAGCAGCAGCTAAATATATCTGGAAAAGGATTTAAAGCGTTTATTTTGTATTTATTTATTTTTTATAATAATTTTTTTTGGGTCTTCACCTTTATTTTTGATAGGACAGTAGAGAGAATTGACAGGAAAGCATGGGGAACAGAGAGAGGGGAAGGATTGGCATAGGACCACGAGGCGAAATCGAACCCGGGTTGGAGTGCATGTGTCGACGCACTAACTACTACACCACTAGCGCCGACTAAAGCGTTTATTTTAATAAAAAGCGCTGATGCGAATGCATTTGATTGGTCAGAGTAGACGTCCATGTCATTGCGTTCTAAATGTGACAATTTTCCTTCTGTGTTCTCACAGAGCAGCATTTCGGCAAATTACTGGTAATGTTACAACTTCTCTTTCCAGAAAAAATTTACTGGTATTTTCAAAAAGGGACTGTTCACGGAAATTTCCTGTAATTTTCCAGAAAAGTCTGTGTGTATGAAAGGGGCTAATGAAAACTAATTAATTATTAATTAATATTTGCAGTTAATATTCAATGAGTAATTAATGAAGAATTCTACTCTGTGTGCTGGATGTGCAGTCGTGCCTGCTGAGGGTTTCTTTGTCCTTTGTCCTTCACCGATGTTATATCATCTGAGTCAGTTTTTAGGCTGCGTTCGGCTTTACCTCCTTTTCTCTTCCTGATAATTCAATCTCACTCTACAGGATGCATCTCACTCCCATTAGCCAAACGCTTTCTAGTCAATAACCTTTTCTGCCTGCTTTTTTTCTTCTTTTCTGACCTGAACAACTTCTCGTTTGGCATGCAGATGAATTCCAAGATCTATTTTCCAGTGAAATTTGCATAGAGCAGTAAACACTTAGTGGATCCGCTGTAGTGCTGCGAGCCTGAAATCAGAGCCTGCTTTCTGGACGGCCATTCGATCACATCACGCTGGAGCCTGTGGTCAGAATCACCACTTCAGCACTTTGTACCTGTCTCTGATGTGTTGTTCAGGTCTGAGGTGTTGAAACTAGCCGTGGAGTGAAGGTCCTTTGGTACATTTTAGAAGTTGGATCATAGTTGGACTTTTTCATGAACTGTTGATAGTGAAAACAAACTCCAAATTTTAGACATCCGTGCAATTCCACGCGAAGGTCAACCTTGCCATGAAATAGCCAAAATAGAGAATCCCTTTCTAGGCTTGTTTTTTTTTAAGGTACTGTAAAATGCTCAAACATTTCTCTGTCAATGTTTCCAAACATTTATACTTGATTTACCAAAGTCAAACTTTCACAATTTTACATCTGTCACATCCCTAACGGAGAGATGTCACATTCAGAACATAAATATAATCAAATGAATGATTTTTGTTCTATAAAGAGCCAACTCTTATCCTTTTGATTAGCATTGTTTAGCATTGGGTTGTGCAGTTTAATTCACAGAATTTCCACAAAGTATGTTGCATACTGTTAAACTCGCTAACTGTTTAGGTCACATCCATAGCACATGTTTATTTTCTTCATTTATAATCTAAAGAAATGTTTGCAAATTGATATTTTCTGATTCCAAAATTCTGATTATAAATATAAATAATTATTAGTCCGGGGTCGCCACAGCGGAATGAACCATCAACTTATCCAGCACGCGTTTTACGTAGCGGATGCCCTTTCAGCTGCAACCCATCTCTGGGAAACATCCATACACACTCATTAACACTCAACACAATGGACAATTTAGCCAACCCAGTTCACCTGTACCGCATGTCTTTGGACTGTGGGGGAAACCGGAGCACCTGGAGAAAACCCGCGCAAACAGAAACGCCAACTGACCCAGCCGAGGCTCGAACCAGCGACCTTCTTTCTGTGAGGCGACAGCACTACCTACTGCGCCACTGCGTCACCCACAGATGTTTTGATAAAATCCTAAATAATTCTCTCCATGTGAATTTATGTTTTAAGATTTTACTGCAAAAGTCAAATCCATAACAGTGGAAATGCTTATCTCATAAAATTTGACGTTCTTATTAACAGTTAAGAGTTGCTTTTGATCCCTCGAAATTGAAAACTATGGTTATATTACGGTGACTTAAATTTCTTTAATATGCTTTAGGGCAGGGCTATTCAATTAGTTTGTCATGGGGGACAGTTCATGAAAGGCATCCCAAATGAGGGGCCGGAGAGACATGACTTGCAATATGAGTGATTACACAACTGCATATAAGAACCCATATGGTATATTTTTGCTCCCTAAAATGCCCACATTGGCTTTTTCTACATTAAAATGTTAATATATTGTATTTTGAAACTACATAATATCAGTGCATTATTCAATAGGCTTTTTTTTTACAGACATTCATATGTTTTTCAAAGCACAACAAAAGCAGTGCATTGCCTAAGTAGGCTTTTTCTTCATTCAGACACATTCATATGTTATGATTTGAACAGCATAACAATTATGAATGCAACAATTATAGATTGTAGTTGTACGATTATATAGTCTATAAGAATAATCATGGTTTCACGATTATCACGTCTAATGTAAATTTAAGCTTTATATTAGGAATTTTAATGAACTCTTGTTATCATCTGCGTTCATACATTCATAATAATTGTAATAATTTGTAATAATTCTACTAACGTATCTTTTGTTTACATTGCACTGAAAGCCTTGCATAACTCTCACCGCTACGGCATCAGATGTTTTCTACTCAGTGAACGTGTAAGGCGCGAGCGCGTTGTTTCGCTTGCACACGCATGTTGTGTATATATTATTACATTGGAAATAGCGAAATTGCATGTGGAAAAGATGCGATATGTAAATGGCCTGCTGCTATTGTTTATCCAGTGTGCATGTTTATTAGCCTTGGTGTATAAGCTCGTAACATTAAAGCGCACAGGTAGCATGACTTTGTTTTGTTGCAGCAGTTTTATTCTGTGCAACTGAAATGCGACGTTGAGAAGCCGTTACGATTAAGTATCCAAATATTTTCGGCTGCTTGCACCACTCACTCGCTTAATGGCAAGTAAATCACGCTCTGTGCATCCTTCAACTGCTGCTCGTGCTGTATTGAACAGGCATATGTCACTTGATAGCTGCCGTTTTTCGACTGAACTAAATTTATTTTTGATGTCTTGTAGTGATAGGTCGTTCATGAACGATTCGTTCTTTTTTAACGAATCTTCAATATGACTCGGGAACTATGAGTCCTCTCAGGAAGTGATTCGTTCATCCACATTTGTGCAGGTAGTATCGTTTATTTCAAGTCTTCATCACATTGGCTGAAGCCAATCATATGCGTTTAGAGCCGGAAAAACAATTGATCCGCTCACCTCTCGAGTCCTCTATCGGGTCTGAGACATTCGTTCATCACGAGCCAATCATATGCGTTTAGAGCCGGAAAAAGTTTTGATGCGTTCATCTCTCGAGTCCTCTATTGGGTCTGAGTCACTCGTTCCTATTCTACTTATGACTTATTTGTAGTGCAATCAACCTTTTGGGCTAGTTGTAGATGTGTTTGGAAAAAATTCATAACATTTTAATAATATTTTGGCAAATTGGACCAAATGAACGAAATTACTCGAAAAAAGATTCGTTCATCTTGATGAACGAAACTCAAAGATCCGAGTCAGTAAAATGATCCGAACTTCCCATCACTAATGTCTTGGTGACACAAATTGGCGGGCCGTCAATTGAATAGCCCTGATTTAGGGTTTTGGCTAATCAGAGCACACCTATTTTAGTACATGCATTAAAAAATGCCATCAAATAGTTTTGTTAAAACAAATGGTTTATCAGAGAAATTTGACATTTACTCTCATTCCAAATCTGAATGATTGGCTTTAGTGCAGGGGTGTCCAAACGGCCGGTGTCCTGAAGGTTTTTGCTCCAACTTGCCTCAACACACCTGCAAGGATGTTTCTAGAAAGCCTATTAAGACCTTGATTAGCTAGATCAGATGTGTCTGATTGGGGTTGGAACTACACTTTGCAGGAAACCGGCCCTCCAGGAACGAGTTTGGACATGCCCGCTTTAGTGGAAAAGTGTTCGCTCTTTTATAATAACTATAACAATTTACCTAATTTAATGTCCATTTTATTCCACATTAATTCATTCTGATCCACTTTGAATTTATTGTTTGTTTGTTTGTTTTTAACATACGCTAACATATAGATTTTGGATGCACTGTTATATAGTCTGAAAAATAATCATGGTTTCACGGTTATCATGTCTAGTGTAAATTTAGGCTTTATATTTGGTAAGTATTTAGATGAACTTTTGTTTTCATCTGCCTTTATACATTCATAATAATTTATTATCATCAGTACAACCCTCCCTACTATCCAAGAACAGTACTTATCCAGAGCAAGCAGAAGGGCTGCCAAAATCACGCTGGACCTCTCACACCCAGCACACTGCCTCTTTGAACTGTTGCCTTCTGGTCGACGCTACAGAGCACTGCGCACCAGAACAGCCCGACACAGAAACAGTTTCTTCCCTCAAGCAATCCATCTCATGAACACTTGATAATAATAATTGTGGAACAAACATCACTACTTGCCATACACTTTTATACACATATACACTTATTTAACAACACACTTTACATGCCAATTTGAAGATTAACAGCTGCATATATAACATTGTACTTAGTAATATAGCTCTCCATACACTTGTCTATCTGTATATTTTGCATTCACTTCTTACTGCTTTTTTATTTATTTATTATCTGTTTATTGTCCTGTCTCTGTAATTCTGTTGCACTGTAGAAGCTCTGTCACATTCCTCGTATGTGCAAACATACCTGGCAATAAAGCTCTTTCTGATTCTGATTCTGATGTTTTGTGCTTAACCATTTGATAAAACAAATCTATCTGTATGTTTGTCTGTCCGTCAGTCATAAGATTTTGTAGTAACATTATGAATGTCTTTACTGTCAATTTTAATTCAATTTAAATTTTGTCTTGGGTTTAAGTTAAAGTAACTCTGCCCAAAGTTTCCAATGGTTGTTGTGTTTCACACTTATTATTTGCCGCACTCCTACAATGCCTTTATATACGAATTTCAAAAGAATTCTAAGAAGCCAGCAGGCAGAGTTCTAATCCATAACTCATAATAATCCAGCATTTCTAACAAAGACATGCCGCTCCACTGCTCTCCTTATCACCTGCACACCGCTGTACTCCATTAATCCAGCTGCATCTCAACACAAGCCCAAGCCACCGTCTCCTCTTCCCTTTGGCCTCCTTTCACCATCCTCCTGCTATCATGTTCACTGCAGACAACCATCAGTTCGATTAGATGCGTAATCAAATCATCACTTCCCTCATGAGAGCCTGATATCCGCTCTGTTTCCATGTCTACTCCCTTCATCTCCAGAGGAGAGAGCAGTATTGGGCATGTTACTTAACAAAAAGTAATTAGTTATAGTCTGTTTTGTGAGAAGTAACTAGTAACTGAGTTAGTAACTGCATTACGTCATTATAAAAGTAACTAATTAGCAGGGAATGGAACTATTGCATAACTTTATAAAAGAAAAAGATCAAAGAAACCATGCTAGAACAATGATAAACTAGTTTTAGTTAATCTAATACAGAGGCTCCGTCTACCTCTTTTTAAAGCTTCAAGGCATTTTTATCCAGTCATCAGTAATGTGGTTTTCCCACCCCCACACAAATGCCAATCATCACCTGTTATGTGGTTGTCCCACCCCTACACACATGCCAATCATCACCAGTTATGTGGTTGTCCCACCCCTACACACATGCCAATCATCACCAGTTATGTGGTTGTTCCACCCCTACACACATGCCAATCATCACCAGTTATGTGGTTGTTCCACCCCTACACACATGCCAATCATCACCAGAAAATTGTAGAGTAGTTATTGATTAGAGCATATCAATCTGCTTTTGTAATCTGGGACAGAACAAAGTGCTTTGACAGACATGCATCTGTTCTATTTATCACAAAACAAGCAAAACATCCATTTCTCTATTTAAAATTAGTTTTATTTTGGAGAGGTTTTTTTAAAAAAAAATCTAATATCTTTTTATAGCATGCATGCTGTCATGGCCAGTGGACTGTTACTATAGAAGTTTTTCAAAATCCCTAATGCAGACATTTGTAACACTGTGCATTAATGTTACATCTAAAAAAAAATCCAGACAATTCCATCTACAAGTATTTAAAACTTTAATCTGAAATGAATTGATTTTTTTTTTTTCTTTTTCCAGAAACGTCACAATGCTGATAATGTTGTCAACAAGAAAGAGACACAAGGTAAGGCTTTTGTTTGCTCACTGTTCTTTTTTTAAACTATACATTTGCATGATTTGCCTGTTTGGATGCCCATGAGTCATACCTGTCAACCCTTCCCTTTTGCTGGGTATGGCAAACGGTATTCCGTTTCTTTACATGCCAATGTTGACAGTACAATATGAGTTGTCAGTGTACATCAGTTATAAAACATGAGACATCAAAACAAAATGTATTTCTGCTTTAATTTTGACTTTAGAATATGTGCTGTTTAATTTGTTTTATTTATAGCAATATTATGATGAAAAAATATCACTTATCCTTTTAATTTAGGCGCATAAAAAAAATTAGTTTGGTTTTGTCCTGTTTCTAGCTTAATAGAAATATAAAAAAAACTTAAAGAAGCATTTTTTAGCAGTTAAAATTATTATGCTTATTACATAAACCATTGGTTGATTACTAGCTATTTTGTTTTTTGCCATCTTTGCGTAGAATTAATAACTAAATTAATTAATAATAAATTTTATAAAAATGTTTGGGTTTTTGCGGGAAAATTTTAAGAGAATAGGAACTGAAAGTGTAACAAGTAGCATCAAAAAAAAATGTAAAAAAAAACATGTAAAAAAATGAGTATATACAGTTTCTTGTAGATTTCCGCATTCTTAGTTCTGTTTACTGATTTCTTTGCTTGTTTTTAATACACTTATTTTTTTACTTATTTATCTGAAAACAATACAATATTTTTTTTTACCTGTCTTGGAAATGATTCTTGGTTTAAGAATTTTTTAGACTAGAAAGAAGACAAAACCTAGTAAGATTTTTTTTTAATTAATTAAATTTTTTTTGCAGTGAGTATGCATTATTTAAAGCATAGGATATAATGAATCTAGTATTTCAATTTGAAATAAGTAATGATGCTACTCTGAATGATGATGAAACATTATTTTACCACTATTTGACATTTGAAAGATACTTAAAACATTAAAGTGGCCCCTAGATTGCCTTTTTGTACACCCCCTGACAACAGTCTTGTCGTAAGTGTTGTAAGAGCAACAAATAATAACTTTACATTACATTATTCCTGTTAAATGACAAGACTTTTGTCTAGGCATTGTCAGACCTTACTATCCTAATGAAATAATTACAAATCAAGGCATGATCATATTTTATTTGGTAAAATAAGCGTAATCTAGAGCCCTTTACCTTTCAAATAAGCCACTTCTGATACCAAATGATCCACTAGAAGTCAAGTTATGATTTGTTGTTCCTTAAACTTGAATAGGCGACAACTTCTGTCAAGTAGTGTAGATGTAATTTAAGACAGACACTAACATGCTTCATTCAAAGATGATCTCAGGAATTCATGTGCACCACATTTCCTGACTTTTCTCTCTCTTTCTCTCTGTTTTTAGTATTGAGGAACGGCGCCTGGGAGATTGTGCACTGGGAGAAGGTACTGCAGCAGATGGTGTTCCTCACACCGACTGCCTCTCTTCAGCTCTAGCATGAAAACAAGTTGACATGCTCTTAGAAAGACAGTGAGAGATGAGTGCGCGTATAAAGATGCAGTCTGGTGTAAACCCTGAGCAGGTTTGGGTTTTTTGAAAACACATGCTTTGGTGTTTTCAGAAGCAGCTTACTCTACTCTCTGCTCATTTTCGTTTGTTGAATCTCGACACTCTTCTTTAGGTCAGACCAACCAGGCCAAAGCTTACATGCGGTTGCCATAGCGATCTTAACATAGCCAGACACCGAGCAGCTTTTCAATGTGTTAACAGAGAGCAGAGCTAATTACGCTGACAGAAACACACAGCCTATAATTATAAAGTAAAAGCCAAAGGAAATGGCTGGAGATATAATTACCTGGTGACTGGTCACTCATTACCGTTTGCTATATTAGTGCATTAACTGGTGATCTGATGACCTAACAGTGCCACAGAATAGGAAATGATGTCATCTTTTAACTTCGGTATATGATTTCCCGCAGCTCTCGCAGTCAAGTTTTATTTTTATCGTCATCTCATCAATATTCACAGTTTTGTGGAGCCGGACTCCTCTTTGCACAGGCTTTTATTAAAGCGCACCGTGACATGCTTCGAATTAGATTGCGCAGAATGAATAATGCATTTTTAATATACTTATAAATCATATCTTAACTCATGCATATTTAAGTAGCTCTCCATTTCAGATCAAAATAGAAGCTGCTTCCCTCGTTCATATTGGATTATGGTTAATAAGATGATTAAAAATGCAAATCCAGAAAAAAGATCAATTGTTTACGGGTATCAGAGAGAACGTTGTTGATGAAATGGACTCCTTTTCAATGCTAATCTCAAATGGAGTCTTGTGTAGTGATCCAATATTGCTAAATAAATCAAATATGAATTTATTAGCAAGATTTATGAAAATGTGTAAGATGGATGCCAAGATGGTTCTTGTAATGCATTTACCGGCCACTTTATTAGGTACACCCTGCTCTACAGATTTGCATTCTGCATTCAGATCTGCCTTAATTCCTTATGTTAGAGATTTAGAAGCTTTCCTCAGAGGTTTTTGGTCTGTATTGATGTGACTGCGTCTGGGGCTGCACAATATATCGCAAAATTATCATTATGATCATAATAGTATATGCAATATACTGTACATATTCATTCACTTTCTTTTCGGGTTAGTCCCTTAATTAATCTGGGCTTGCCATAGCAGAATAAACCACCAACTTATCCACGAGTGGCTAGTGGGAGCGGCTGTCTTACTCGTCACAGTTGTAATCTACCCGCATTTAACGGGTTGGCGGGTGTTTATTATTGTTTTTAAACTGTATTTTTAATAGTGTTTTTTTTGTTTTGTTTTTTTGGCAGATGCACTTCTCTAAAATGTTTAATTCTTTCCAAATATATATATTCAAGTTATCTAGTTAAACTGTGTTCCTATCGATATACATAATGCATTGCATAAAACATTGCAATATTAGATTTTTCCAACGTTTTGCAGCCCTAGTGCCTTGTTTTTCTGTTTATTATTGATCATGGAAACTCGGCTTTAGCAAAAGTCTGGTCGTTCTCCTCTCACCACTGGCATCAACAAGGCATTTTCACCCACAGAGCAGCCGGTCACTGAATATTTTCTTTCTTTCAAACCATCCTCTGTAAACCCAGGATATAAATATATGTGAAAATCCGAGTAGATCTGCCATCTGGCACTAACAACAATGCTGCAATTCAAAGTCAATTAAATCACTTTTCTTCCCCATTCGGTTTGAACTTCATCAGATTACCAAATTCATTGCATTGCTATCATGCAAATTGTTTATTAGTTCTGCATTAACAAGCAGTCGAACAATTAGACCTAATAAAGTGGCCCATGAGTGTGTGTTATTTCTCCTTCTTCTGCCAGTGGCTGCTGGTTTGATACAGTATGAAATGTTTGAGTTGTTTACCAGTTTGTGTCTTACAGGTTGTGGTTGGAGACATAGTTAAAGTTAACGGCAAAGATTTTGTCCCAGCAGATGCTATACTGTTGTCTTCCAGGTAGACGAGTCCAAGCCATCAGAAGAGACCCTGTCCTTTTTTTTTTTTACATCCCTTGTCTCACAAACGACACCCAAAAAAGGAAGTGATGATTATCAGGCTCATAAGAAATAACCCAAAGATAAGGCCTTGAATCAGTCATGAATGATGCCAGGTTTTAATTTTAATGAAGACACTAAATGATTAAATTGTAGATTCACCCAAAATGTACAATTTTACCAATTTGTGTGCACTTTGTTGTTCCAACCCCAAAAAGGTTTACAATATTATTTGCAATATTATTTGTTGCAATATTACAATATTGGGTTATTTACAATAACCCAAGTGTTTGTAAATGCATTTTTTTAATTAATAATTCAGCACTTCCTATCAAATTCATCCAAAAATTTTTTATTCTTCCAACGTTTTAAAAGGTTTGTTGTTCCAAACCCCAACATTATTAAGTTTACAATAACATGATGGTGTATAAATGCTTTTTTAAATAAATAAATAAATAAACGCATTTCTATCCTATCAGATTCCTATCAAATTCACTCAAATTAAAATTCAACCAATTTGTATGCACTGTGTTGTTCCAAACTCCAAAATGTTGAGTTTACAATAACATAAGGATTGGTAAATGCCTTTTTAAATGAAAAAATCAACACTTTCTATCAAATTCAACCCCACTGTTTGCACTTTAGGTTGTTCCAAACCCAAATGTGTTGAGTTTACATTAACATAACGGTGAGTGAATATCTTTTTAAATTAATAAATCAAAACTTCTTATCAAATTCACCCAAAAATGAAATTCTGCCAATTTTTATGCACTTTGTTGTTCCAAAACCAAAAATGTTAAGTTTACAACAACATAAGGCTGCGTAAATGCCTTTTTAATTAATAGATCAACACTTTCTATCAAATTTTAATTTGTGTGCACTTTATGTTGTTCCAAACCCAAAAGTGTTGCTTTTACAATAACACACGGGTGTGTACAAGCGCTTTTTATTATTAAATCAACACTTCTTATTAAATTAACCCCAAAAATACCATTCTACTCATTTTTTAAAGCCCTGTGTTGCTCTGAACCCTAAGGTGTTAAGTAACAGTAACATGAGGCTGTGTAAATGCCTTTTTTAATTAATAAATCAACACGTCTTTTCCCAGAGATGGGTTGCGGACTTATCCGCTGCGTAAAAACTTGCTGGATAAGTTGGCGGTTCATTCCGCTGTGGCGACCCCGGATTAATAAAGGGACTAAGCCGGCAAGAAAATGAATGAATGAATGAAATCAACACATCCTATCAAATTAACCTCAAAAATAAAATTCTACCATTTTTTTAAGCACCGTGTTGCTCTAAACCCAAAGGTGTTGAGTAACAATAACACAAGGGTGTGTAAATGCCTTTTTCAATTTACAAATCAACACTTCCTGTGAAATTCACCCAAAAACTATGATTCTACCCATTTTTATCCATTTTGTTTTTCCAAACTTAAAGTATTGAGTTTAGAAAAACACAAGGGTATATGAATGCCCTTTTTAATTAATAAATCAACACTTCCTATCAAATTCGCCCCAAAATGAAAATTTTGCCAATTTTTATGCACTTTGTTGTTCCAAACCCAAAAGTGTAGAGTTTACAACAACATGAGGCTGCGTAAATGCCTTTTAATTAATAGATCAACACTTTCTATCAAATTCTACCAATTTGTGTGCACTTTATTTTGTTCCAAACCCAAAAGTATTGCGTTTACAATAACACACGGGTGTGTAAATGCTTTTTAACATTAACAAATCAACACTTCCTGTGAAATTCACCCAAAAACTATGATTCTACCAAATTTTATCTACTTTATGTTGTTCCAAACCTAAAAGTATTGGGTTTACAATAACACACAAGTGTTTGAATGCAATTTGTATTAATAAAAAAACACTTCTTATCAAATTCACCCAAAAATGAAAATTCAACCAATTTCGAAGCACTTTGTTGCTCTAAACCCAAAATTGTTGAGATAACAAAACCACGAGTGTGTATAAATGTCTTTTTTTTTTAAATGAATAAATCAACACTTCCTTTTGCGGATGTTTGCCTAATGATTATTACTGACCTGACATTGTCTTCACTTTCAACATCCATTTGCCAGTTATTTCTTCCAGGCATCTTCATATCCACCATAGAAAACAATAATTTGTCAATAGGCATGATGATTTATCTCGGCTCAAATGGGTGTTGAGCAGTGAACATTGTGTTTTATTCTCTGTTGAAGATTAAATGTGTGCATTTGTGTCTCTCTTCCCTTGTCCTGCTGTG
Organism: Danio rerio; assembly: GCF_052040795.2. Classification (NCBI taxonomy): domain Eukaryota; kingdom Metazoa; phylum Chordata; class Actinopteri; order Cypriniformes; family Danionidae; genus Danio; species Danio rerio. The sequence continues at coordinate 49,251,499 of NC_141034.1, forward strand.
TGTGTGCGCTTTTTCTCCTCGGTCCATCTTATGCCCTTCCTCTCATCTCCACACATCACCCTCTTCTTCCACCCCGCGTGATGAACATTCCCTTGCGCCTGGGCTGCTGGGTAAATGAAGGTGTCTGTAGGAGAGATAGTGCGAGCAGCCAATGGAGATCACCTCCCGGCCGACCTCATCATTCTGTCCTCCAGGTCAGGAACGGCTCCGTTTGCATGCGGGCCGGGTGGGAAGGGGGCAGAGGGTGCACAGGTGGAGAGAATCTGTTAACCTTAATGGTCCCGTTGTTTTCTCACTTGGGCCTGATGCTTCTGTGCTTGGTCAGGATTTGATGCTATTTTATTAGTTATGCCAAAAAAAAAACTAGGCTGTGATTTGATATTGTTGCGTATTAGCGATTGGTGATCATACACCAGTGGTGGGCAAACTTTTCAGACCCGATAGCCACATCAAGTTTTGCAAACCAAGTGAAGGGCCACATTTCAAATTCTTCAAAAAATAACTTATTCATAGTGGCAGTGTGCTTGGAACACGTAATATCAAACAGACACGTTACATTAACACAAAACAGATTTTAATCGTTAGTATTGAGTTGAATTTACAAATTAATTTGCACTGCTATTTATATTTATCATCACTTATCAATCATCATAAAACAATAAAATCATTTCTTTTTAAATATAATAATAATAATAATGTGGGTTTTTTTTACAGTGGAGAATAGAAAAGATATTGTCTGATAGAAAAAATATCTCATTAACACATTAAAAATAATTCCTATAGTTTACTATTCAATCAAATTTACATTCTAATTTGCACTGCTTTTAGAAAATATACAGATCAATCATCATGAACCTTGATAAAAGCACACATCTTTGATAAAAGAACTTTTTAAAGTGGATGTATGCATGGTAAATATATTCTATGACAAAAATGACCACATTTACCATGCAATTATTATATAATTTGAGTCTAATTCACAACAATCTTATTTGAGCTTGAGTTAATGTGCTCATATCAACCATTATAAAACTATGCAACAAAACGGAAGAAGAATCTTAGCCTTTGCTATTCAAAGTCATGTTATTATGAGTGTGTTAATGTGAACAATGAGCCTGAAAATAAGGTTATATTAATATCAACAGCAACACTCTCGCAAAATACCCAGCTGATTCAGTCGTTGCCTAGCGACATACTTTTTTTTTTCTTATCAACAAAAAGGCAGCACCTCTTGTTTTTCGAACGTAAATGTGTGGCGGTGTGATTGTGGTCTTGGGTTGTGGTCTTTAAAAACAGCAATACTTTCTTGGCATATTAGACATACCGCTTTCTGTCTGATATTGGTCAAGAAGTATTTTGTTGTCCATTCTTCCTTAAACACACAACATTCAGAGTCAATTTTTCGTATTTTTTTGTCTCGTCATTTTCAGTTATTAAGTGCATTTTAATATCCAAGAGCGTGTTCTAATTCTAACTGTATCGCGTGCAATACTGCCATCAAATGGCGTTCACTTGTATTGCATCATTAATTTTCTAATTCTGAAACCAAACCGTTACTCAAAAGCAGAATTTTAAAAACTCCCTTGCGGGCAGGATGAAAGTGTTCAGCGGGTCGCATATGGAAGCGGGTCATAGTTTGCCCACCTCTGTTATACACACTACCTGACAAAAGTCTTGTTGCCTATGTATCCTGGTTTTTGCTATCAGAAGTGGCTTATATGAAAGGCAAAGGCCTCTAGATTACGCTTATTTACCAAAATAAAATATGATCAGGCTTTGATTTTTAATTAATAAGGACATAAAGGTCTGACTTTGCTTAGACAAAAGTCTTGTCACTTAACAAAAATAAAGTACAGTGTAGAATATAAAGTCATGGAGCAGTGGAAAAACAATGAATATTGTGTATGACTCCCATGAGCTTGGAGGACTGCATCCATACATCTCTGTATGACTCAAATCACTTATTAATAAAGTCATCTGGAATGTTAAAGAAAGCGCTCTTGCAGGACTCCCAGAGTTCATCAAGATTCTTTGGATTCATCTTCGATGCCTCCATCTTATCCCAGACATGCTCAATAATGTTCATCTCTGGTGACTGGGCTGGCCAATCTTGAAGCACCTTGACCTTCTTTGCTTAAAGGAACTTTGATGTGAAGTATGAGAAGGTGCTAGAGTTAGGAGGGGAGTATTTATTTTCTTAGAGAAGGTTTCTAAAGGTGATTTGTCAAATAAAAGATGATATTTAAAAAAAATAATAATAATTTGGAGTGACTGCAAAAATGTGTCAGGGGAAAATGTGCAAAAAAAACCTCCCTAAAAAACAAAGTTCTCAAAAGATTCCTAAAATTAAGCACCAAAAATTTGAGTGGTTCAATTCCCAGCAGAAAGACGTGATGAAGCTCTTTCTTTAACTGGAGGCATGCTTTACAGACCTCTGCTTTGTGCTGGAGATGCTTCAGCTTGTCCACACCACACACAAACAAAGCTCTTCTCTAACAGCTGGAGAAAAGGCCTATTGAATGACTGTAAAGTCAGCGCTGTTGGCACAATGCATGGCTTCAGCTGGAGCTCAGACTCTCTGCATGCGCTCACTTCTCCACAATCTACAGTACTGGGATCAACCTTTATAGAAACACACACTGAAGAAATCAGATGCGCGACTGAATAGTTTTTTTTGTCTTTTAGATAACAATAACTTTCACATCTCATTGTTCAAGCCTGCTGTTGTTTGTTAAAGGAGAGATTGTTTAACAGCTTTGGCCCTCGTCATCCTGCTTTTGCTCATCTCAGTAGCTGAATGTTCATTTGTCTGCTGTGCTTCATCTTTCCTTTGTTGCATGTTGCTAAATATATAATTAAAAAGCAGCAGAATGCATGGCTATAAACAAAGATGCATCGAGTGAAAGTGAAAAATGAAGGAACTTAGTCCCATTAGAGCAATATGTTTTCATTTTCTGCTCAAGTACTAAAATGCTTTATGCGTTTTGGGGGAAATATGCCACCCTGTGGATTTTTCGTGCTGAAATTAGCAATGAAACACTACTTTAGCTGAACTTTTATTGTAAACGAGCATCTTTGGTTATGGGGCTTCATTTAGCTGTTTGATTTTGTTATGTGACCCAACCACCGAATCTTTTTAAATTGTTAACTTATATAAGGACATTCGGTAATGTTGCTTTACATCATAATTCGATATTTTATAGATGTAGGTTGAATATTGGGCGTTCGGCTTTTGTATGTATTTGATTGTCTCTTATGCTCACCAAGGCTACAGTTATTAGATAAAAAATACAGTAAAAACACTAATATTGTAAATAGTATTGGTTTTTATAAAAAAAAAAAAAAACATTAAATTGCCATAAATAAGTTTAATGAACTTAATTTTCAGCATCATTACTTCAGAAATTATTCTGATTTCTTATTTATTTATTAAGGGTGCTTTCACACATGTGGATTAATTCTGTTGTTCCGAAACAGGCATTCAAATTGTGACATTGTTGCG
>NC_141034.1:49260000-49287500 GCF_052040795.2 Danio rerio
AAATTAGCCAATAAACTGACAACGTAAAAAAAAGAGCAGGCTAGCACATCCAGTGAATGACCCTCTTTGTTATGGTCTTGCTGCGGACAGTTATGATCCTTTTTGCATCCTTGTTGAAACTCACACTGCTATTGATAGAAGCAGTGTACAGTGTAGATAGCATTCTGTACTGTACAAGAGACACGGATGAGATTGGATGACAATGGACTACAGCCAATCAGGACTCGGAACACAATGCGCTGTTAAAAAAAACAGCATGTCAAATTTCACAAAAATAACCTGTGAAAATGCGAAAGGTGAACCGCGTTATAGCAAGGGACCACTGTATACTGTAAATACTGTGCTTGCGTGTCCTTTTGTGTCTTTGTCCATGTTTTGCTTGCTTGACATTCATTATACAACTTCTGTAAATTGCAACGGATCGCAAGAATGGTTGTATTTTCTTTATCTTTAGCACCGTACCACTGGGTCCGGATCAGATCCTGCTGCGAGGAGCTCAACTCAGGAACACACAGTGGGTGCACGGCATTGTGGTTTATACAGGACACGATACCAAACTCATGCAGGTCAGTTTTTCCACTACAGTCAGCTAAATCACATCCTAAATCCACCTTTTTTTTGGAAATACTCTAATTTTTACGAGTCACCTAGAGTTAAACAGTCGAGTTTTACCAGTTTTGAATGCATTCAGCTGATAATTGGGTTTGGCTGGAGCACATTTAGCTTAGCTTACCATAAACCATTGAATCAGATTAGACCATTAGCATCTCACTGACCAACAGACCAAAGAGTTTTGATGATTTTCCTATTAAAAAGCTTGGCTTTTCTGTAGATATTACATTGTGTATTTAAACAAATGTAAAATTAAAAGTACATATTTGATATGATACTCTCATTCCAGTGTAATAATCAAGGAACTTCAACAGTGCCTGAATATAGTCCCAGCACTATGTAATGTCATTGCTCCTGCTGTAGCCATGCTACAGCAGCAAAGTTGCTTGATTATTACACCAGAATGAGAGTGTAGTTCCTATTCATATCAGCCTAGAAAACAACTTAGTACAGTATATAACTACAGAAGGCTCAAGCTTTAAATTAGCTATTTTTTATATACAGCTGACGTCAGAATTATTAACCGCCCTGTTTATTTTTTCCCCTTTTTCTGTTTTACAAAGAGCAGATTTTTTCAGCACATTTCTGAACATAATAGTTTTAATAACTCATCTCTAATAACTGATTTATTTTATCTTTGCCATGATGATTGTAAATAATATTTGACTTGATATTTTCAAGACACCTCTATACAGCTTAAAATGACATTTAAAGGCTTAACTAGGATAATTAGGTTAACTAGACAGGTTAGAGTAATTAGGCAAGTTATTGTAGATTGTTTGTTTTGTAGACTATCCGCTTGTTAAGTGTGACGTCACGCGAAGCGGCTTCCGGGTCCAAGCGCTCTATTCAACTGAATGGGGAGACTCATGAAATGGTAATAATAAACGTTTACAAAGCGATTTAATACTTTCGAAAATCACGGTTGCAGTATATATGTCCATGCCTAATATCTGATGGCCAAAAAGTGATTGATTTTTTTATAAATTGTTAAATTTTTGGCATTTGTTATGCAGCAAGCCCAGAGATTGTTGTGTACACTATGATTTTACATAAAATTAACTTTAATGTGTGATAGGAATAAAACGTGATCATAAACGAATGATTTCTCCACTCAAATGAGTGGCGGCTTGGACCCGGAAACAGTATTACATACATCACCACTTAACAAGTGAATAGAAAGACAATATAGTTTAAAGGGGCTGATAATATTGACCTTAAAATGGTGTTTAAAAATTAAAAACGGATTTTATTCTAGCTGAAATAAAACAAATTAACCTTTCTCCAGAAGATACTGTGAAAATTTCCTTGCTCTGTTTAATTTGGGAAATATTGGAAAAAGAAAAAAAAATCAAAGAGGGGCTAATAATTCTGACTTCAACTGTATATATATTTTTTGAGTGAGATGCTAATAGTCTTATCTGATTCAATTATTTATGTAAAGCTAAGCTAAAAGTGCTCCATTAGTTCTGGAGATCAGCTAATTGAATTTAAATATGGTAAAACTCAAATGTTTAACTTTTAGGTGAGTAGTAAAATGAGCCTATGTGCAAATAAAATGGAGCGTTCGTTTAATTTTATGAACACAGTCATGTTTTGTGTGCTCCAGAACTCCACACGGCCTCCTCTGAAGCTTTCTAATGTGGAGCGCATCACCAATTTCCAAATCCTCGTTCTTTTCGGCTGTCTCTTGGCCATTTCGCTGGTTTGCTCCATCGGCCAAACCATCTGGAAGTACCAGTTCGGCAATGACGCCTGGTACATGGATCTCAACTGTAAGAGCCAGACCTCTCCTCCTCCTGTCATGCTAGACCGCTTGCGCGTCTATGTGTGCTTTCATTTTATTTTATTGTCAGTAATTTTCGTCCTCCCTCTGTGTAAACAAATATGCATTGCATATGTGAATATTTGTCAATAAAAAGGGAAAGGAGAACCTTTCTCTTTTAGTTCTAATATGCATAGACACAAGGGGTTAAACGGATCGCGGTTGGTCTGTGATCCATTCGGATTGCGACCCACGGATCGGAACGTTCATTATTTACACATTTTGAACACAAGTTTAACGATCACTGTGAAAGTTGGTTTTGCTGCTGTTTCTTTTTTTAAAATAGGCTTGCAGATTTTTATGTACTCTAACTATTTACTTTCCCTCCACTTGTTCAAAACGAGTTTTTTGAGTTTCTGGTAAACACAATAGGAATGGTTGAAAGTTTCTGATGGTATGATAACCTTGGATAAAAATATCACAGTTTCACAGTGTCATGGCATTTTCATTACTGCTGTAAAAAAAGTTATTTTAAAATGTCTGGGTTAAAAATATAAATAAAAAATTCTCCATTGAACACTTATTATATTTTAGAGTAGCAAACATGTCAGGCTAAATAATTTAAGTAAATATTTCTGCTCTCTTTGTTAGTTTTAAAACCACTGATTTATTTACATCACATAAAAAAAAACATCTTTTAAAAACCCTTACAAATACCATAGGAACGGTGACACAGAAAATCGTAGCAGTTTTAAGACCTTGTCTTTTCTAAACCGTAGTAAACCTTGAAACCGTTTATTGTCTCATGCCTAGAACATAAAACAAGATATGTTGAAGAATGTTGGAAAAAGGTTAGTCTTTTTTTCTACTATAGATGCCAGTGGTTACTGGTTTCCAGTAAAAGTTCTGGAAATTTTGTGTTCAACACAAAAGAAACTCAAATGCTGGAGGTACATTTTCAGTTTTTGGTGAACTCTTTCTGTAATCTGATGTTTTATTGTAAAAGGGTACACACACTGTATTATAAATTACTGCATGAAATCTTAAATTCAGTTCTCTTTAGTGACAATGTCTTAGAACATTCTTTATTATTTTTTAAATTCAGTTGTTAATAGGGTTGGGCGATGTCGACTAATTTGGCATCATACGATGTCTAATGTTAAACATCGCGATGGACTATGGCATCGTCGTCATATGTGGCGGTAAATTAGTTATTTATGAATAATTCATTAATTAATAATGAATTAATTATTTGTAGCCTACTGTTTCAATTACCTGACCCGCATGGTTTTTGTTTTACCCATAACCAAATCATAAATAAACAAAAATAAGTTACACACAAACTACCACCTGTCAATCACTTTTTCTGTAGGCATGAATAAGCAGAGTGATCTATGTTGTTATAATGGTGTCCACAAATTGATTGGTAAAAAGGTGCACAACTGACAAGTACAAGCGTACAAAAATCCTGTACAAGTGTGAAATCGAAAGATTGAAGCAGTGCAATGACGCTGTGACACGTCACCCGATAGCTTCAAAAGACAGAAGAGTTGTTAGGTAGAGACAAGATTAATTAAATATCACATTTGACAACTATAGTGAAATGCGATCCAGCGGTACATCCTTGATAAACTGCCTGACGTGCACTGCCCTCTGGGGTTTTGTGCTCCAAGCACCCAATGACTGCTGGAGCTCAGATGAGCACATACGCTGCTGCATGCATGACAGTGTGTTTGTGTGGTTGCGTGAGGTATAGTGTTGAAGGAGATCTTATTAGAAATGCTAGATGAAACGCCAGTGTGGACGTGTATCGTTTCTAAAATGCCATTTTAAAACTAAAACGTATTAGTGTAAACAGGGCCTGAACGTGTTTTTCGCGAGCGGGTTGCTGCTGTGACAGGGGCGGGGTAAAGGATTGCGATGCCGGCCCGGCATCGTGATGTCTATCGGCCATCGGCGATGGACAATGGCATTGTCTATCGACCCAACCCTATTTAGGTTAATCAGAGTATTTTAACAAAATAAAATCAATCAATAATTTATTTACTAATGATTTTTTTTACTTAAATGCTTTTGTATAATATTTATATTTGTATTTAAAATTGTAATTAGTAAATTTTTATTGTATTTGTTTGACTACTTTCAATAACAAAGATAAAGAAAATGTTGTGGTCATTGGTATATTTATGATTAAAAATTGAGTTTTTTTTTTTACATTTATATTTATAGACTTTAATGTTTCTTAAAAGTGTAGGTTCCATAGTTTTTCATGATAAAACCAGCTTTCTTGTAATAATTTGGAAAGCATTTTATTTTATCTTATTTTGCTTTATCGTGTTTGACTTTATATTTTATTTAATTTTACTTTTAATATTAAATTATTTAATTTATATTTATTTTATTTGTATTATTATATTTTGAATAAAATTAAATGTATTTAGTACTTTTAAAAATATATATATTATTATAATATGAGATAGTAGTTAGATGTGAATTAAAGATGGTCAAAGACAGGGGGTGGGGAGTAGTGAGGGCTTGGGAAAGCTGAGATTTGGACTCAGGACGACCGGCCCATGAGCCCATCAGTCGGACAGGAGAGCTAATTATATTCACCCCAACACCACTTTTTTTATAATTGAAAAATCGATCCGTGGCTCCAAAAACCGAAATGTGATCCGAACCGTGAGTTTTAGGATCCGTTTAACCACCAATAGACACACAAATGTATAAATGGTTGAATATCACAAACGCTGCTGTACTTTTTGTTTTTTCGTTCGTTTTGTTCTCAGCTTCCTTTCTAACATTCTGTTTGGTTTGTGTTTTTTTGTTTCTTTGTTGTTGTCATTTTTCTTAACAGCTCCAGGTAACAACCATTTAAAACCCTTGGCCATCTGTGAATGACCCCCTCCTTACTAACCCCTAACTGAAGCTCAGCTTTTGCTAAGCTACCGAAGCCACTTATACGGTTGCCCTACTTTGCGAGGGTAATTGCAGAGGACCGCAAACACACCAGGAGTCCAATGATAGGTTTTTTCCCCTCCAGCTCTACACTCTGTAGACCCTCTTAATGCCTGATGTCAAAAAAAAAAAAAGAAACAAACAAAAAAACGTGCCTTCCCTTCCTTATTTTGGTGACACGTTAAACACTTCGGAAGCTCCAGTTTCAGCCGCACCAGCGCTCTTTAAACAAATGAAGTGCGACAGCAGAGAAACGCACACACACATGGAAAGGAGCGAGTTTATCCACAGGCCCTGTCAGAGGAAGAGTTTGAAACTGAAGACCCTGTAGGTCAAACCGTGACATTTTCTAAATGCCTCCCATTTTTTTTCTGTTGCCCACCTCTTTGTTCTGCCGTGTTTTTTTTATTTCAGACCAGGCAGAAAGCTGTAGAGCAGGGGTGCCCAAACTGTTTTGTATAAAGTGCCAAAAAGCAAATATCATTGAGAATCTTGGGCCGAAGGTAAATATACCAAGCTATTTTACATTATGGGTAATTTCCTAATTTATTTCATAAAATTAAAAAAAATAATAATATTAATTAATACAGTATAAAATTTTAAATTGTAACTTTTTGCAATAAAAAATGCTTTAAAGGTGCTGTAAGTTTTTGACTCTTCTAAAGCATTAAAATACCATAATATGTCTGCAGACTTTTAAGAAACATGCTAAGTGAACATTTTTGTTTATCTGAAAAACAATGCTGAAGTCAGATATTCTACATTGAATATGTGAGTTACGTGTCCGAACGGCTGTCTTTGTTTTGGTTATTTTAACCCGCCCATTGCCACTTTAGCCAATTATATTTTAGCCCTCGGTTGCCTTTTTGAAAAAAAAAAAAAACAGCATATTTCATTCATTCAGTCATGAAGGCTCTCAAAGCATGCATAAATACGAAATACGACCTCCGGTGGACAGTAGCAGACTCCGAAATGAGACGCAGATTCAGAGTTCCACATGGGGTTATTAATTAGTAAATTATAAAAATATCACAAATGTAAACAATAGGTGAGCAGGTTACAATATAACCCTGTGTCCTAACAACACGCGATGTGACTAGATCTGCAGTGATAAGCAATTTGGCTGTTTGCACCAGACAAAATATGACAGAAATTTAAATACAGCCATTCAGTAGCACAGAATCTGCACTCACTCATGAAATGGTAAGGCTATAATCTAATTAATACATATTAAACCCCTTTAACTTTATTAAATTTAGATGCTGAATCACTGATATGTGTTGGTTTGCGTCACAGTACTAAAGTTCAATTTTAAACAGTATTTCATTTTCAAAATCTGAAGTGAACTATCTGCTGCTGCTTTCAGTATATGCCAATAAATGTCATGTAAAATGGTGTTCAGACTCACATTATTAGCATTTAACTCTGATTAAAGCACATGAGTTGTAGCTGAGGTGATTATTGTCATTTTTCTGTTGTTCAGCTGCTAGAAATAGAAGCCGTTTCTAAAATATAAATTCCAGTTATTGGTCAGGACAATAAACTCCTAAAATTATAAGAATGTTCCTTCTATCATGTGACATCGCCTTTATTAAGAACACAATTTAAATCAGCGTTTAGGCTCGAGAGTTCGGCACACTCAATCTGGCAACATGCACATCATGTGTTTTGATCAAGGAATGCAATACCTAGTTCAACAACTGAGTGTCAAACTTAGATACTGCACCTTTAATGTGTCCTCTATAGCCGTCGGATGACGATATGTACATTTAAGCTTAATCGGATTAATTTGCAGCATTTAATTGAAACATTTCATTTAAGTTAGCTTTTAACAATAAAACCTACAAAACATTACATTATATTTGAAATCTCCAAACCAGAGATGCCCAAACTATGACCCACTGGCCAAAGTTGGCCCATTCTACCCTTTGATTTGGCCCACCATCCCAAAGGGAGAATGTTGGGGAGGTTGTTAATATCTTTGACCGAGATCGTCATTTTGAATGAAATATAACCCTTTGCTTGATTGTTTTGTAATTTGTTTTGTTTTGTACGTGACTGATTTTTTTAAAATCATGTAAATACTGTCACTCAATGAATAAAGAGCAATGCAAAAGGCAGGTGCAGCTTAGTGTATTCCACATTGAAATCCATTGTATTAAATGTTTATGTTTTTACTTTAACCCTTGTGTACTGTTCAAATTCACAAACCTTTTGTTACGTTTGGGATGAAAACATCCACTGAATTAAACAGCTGTAAAAATGCATCAGATAAATAATTTTTTCTCCATTTTTTTTTTTTTTTTTTGCATAAATCTGTTAATCATCATCAGCCCTGATCGAAACTACTAAATGTTTTTAAATTTTTTTTAGGATTTTAACTTTTTAGTTGCCAAATTCACAAATGATGTCACTGCTTTGGTAAAAAAAACACACAAATGACATATTTCCAATATAAAAGTAATGGTAGACTAGATTATTTTAACTTTTATTTTGTGGACATGTAAATGATTAGTAACAACATTGGCTGTGATGCATTGTTTCTTCTAGGAAGAATTTTTTTTCTTCCTAGTTTACTGTTGGTGGCCCCATTGACTTCCATTATAACCACATTTACTCCATGTAGTTCTGAAAGCTGAGATGCATGTTTTGATTTTCTCAGACAAATCAATCCAAGTGTGTAAAGGTCACTTTGACACACTCACAGACACACATACACACTTTAATTTGCTTTCATACTCCACATAAAATCCAGTAGCTAAGCTTTTTTTTTTTTTTTTTTTTTTGCACAGGCCTATCTAAAGGGTTAATGCTGCCAACTGACGATCACCAGTAAAAATACACATTTTACCTTTTCCCAACATGGAAAACCAATAACATTCAAAACTGCATGATTATATGGTGTTTTGTAATCAAAACAATGTGGTTATAATGGAAGTCAAAGGGGCAAAAACAGCCACAAACAGTAAACTAGGGAGAAAGAAACAAAGGCAATGTTGTTTCCCATGCCTAAGACTTCGATAAAAGGAAAAAATCCAGTCCACAATTACTTTCTATATAGAAAATACGTCATTTTGTGTGTTTTACCACAAACCTAGTGACATCATTTATCAATTTGGCAATTAAAGAGTTAAAATCCTGTAATTTTCTAAAGAATTTAGTAGTTTTGATCAGGACTGAGGTTGATGAAAAATAATAAAATAAAATAAATTAATCTGAGGCATTTTCATCCTGAACATAACAAAATAGTGGTACATTTGCTCATTGTATTTCTTAGTTTTTAAAAAAAGAATTCAAAGCATTTTCTTGAATATGTGTCAAAATAAGATTTGCCACCGAAAATCATTCTGCTAGCTGAAACACAGAAAAAGTTATGGCCAAATTAAGTCTCAAAATCACTCTCGAGTTGATGAAAACATCCCCAACAGCACATAAGGGTTAATAAATTCTTGTTTACAATGTTTTATGTTAGTAGGAAATCACTCATGGAAACTTTAATGTAATACAGTTTGGAATATTTACCTTTAGCCCACAGCCCTCAAACAAGTTTCATTTTTGGCCCTTCATACAAAAAGGTTTGGGCACCCCTTCTTTAAACCATCCCCATCATTCATCCTCTCCTCCCAGATGGAAGAGCGGCCCAAATCAAAGGTTACCATGAGTTAACATTGCCCCGCAGGCTCTAGTTTAGAAGATCCATGCTAATAAGCTTTATGTTTAGATTGTAAACGGAAGATATTAAGAAATACAATACTATTAATGTTTAATGAGCAGCGATGGGAACACATCTGCTGTTTGCCTCCAGGTAATTGGGAAAAGAGAAAAACAAACAATTGTGTGCACCAAACGAGAGGCTGAAATGGATTACGTTTGCGGCAGGAGCCACTTGCGGATTGATTACCGCGTCACCAGCATCATTTACTCTTGATTTAAATAGGAGGGGCTGTTTTTGTGTCCGGATCGATCGCAGCTTGCTTTATAGCCTACACCGCTTCTCTTCTTGGCGTTACTCTGCAAGTTCATCGAAAGTGTCGTCAAATGCTGAGATGCACCACATGATGTAATTATAAAGCTCAGACCTTTGGAAAGGAAATAATGCCGTCAGGCACCATGCGAGAGAACGGTGAGGCCATAAATCAGGTGTTTTCATCATGAAATTGATTATTCTAAAGGAGGGAGACTCGGCCTTCTTGGTTTGTTGTTTGCCTTCCTGGTGGAGCTGTAAAAGAGAGAGGTGGCATTGATTTGTCGTTTGCATGTTATTTCTGTGTGTGTATTACTTTATGAACCGAGAATACTTGAATGCTGTTTCGTTACTGATTTGATTGGAGGTTTAGAATGCCTTGATAACTACACTAATCAATTCAAGTTTATTTGTACAGCGATTTTTGCATTAATTATTGTTTCATAACAAAAGTGCACATTATAATATTACAATCAAAGTTGAAAAAGGGAAGGTTATTAGTTACCATAACTGTATTTGTTACAAATAACTTTAACTAATTAAATAGTAACTAATTGCTTTTAACAGTTAAAGTTATTGTATATAAGCCTAGAATCATTAGCCCCCCTGTTTATTTTTTTTCCCAATTTCTGTTTAACAGAGTTTTTTTCATCACATTTCTAAACATAATAGTTTTAATAACTCATTTCTAATATAATTTCTGGTTTATTTTATCTTTGCCGTGATGACGGTAAATAATATTTTACTGGATTTTTTTCGAGACACTTCTATATAGCCTAAAGTGACATTTAAAGGCTTAACTAGGTTAATTATGTTAACTAGGCAAGTTAGGGTAATTAAGCAAGTTATTGTATATCGATGTTCTCTAGACTATCGAAAAAATATATAGCTTAAATGGGCTGATAATATTGACCTTAAAATGATTTAAGAAAAATTAAACACTGCTTTTATTCTAGCCAGAATAAACTAAATGAGTAATAAATAATAATAATAATAATAATAATAATAATAATAATAATAATAATAATAATAATAAATAAGACTTTCTCCAGAAGAAAAAAATATTATCAGACATAGTGAAAATTTCTTTGCTCTGTTAAACATATTTTGGGAAATATTTGAAAAAGAAAAAAAATTTGAAAGGGAGGCTAATTCTGACTTCAACTGTATACAGTGTATATAGCAGGGTTCAATGCTAAGGAATTTTTCTGCTGGCCTGATCGGGCCAGTGGTTCAGATTTTTACTTGCCCCACCAAAAAAAAAAAAAAAAAAAACAGTTTATAGCCGTTTCTTAGCCACATATTTTAAATAATGTGTCAAAAATCGAAACTTTAAATATTTTAAAAATGTTAATGAATGTAAAATGAGCAAAATTCAAATTGTTTAGCAAACAATAAGAAGCAGTATGGAGAATGTGTAGGTATTTTATTGCAGTTCTAAATTATTAAACAAAAGGTAGCTGACTTGCCAAACTGACAGCAAACTGCAAAACATCCCTCCATTGTTTGAGCTGTGTTGTACCCACGTCAAATGTCTGCTTCAAGACATTTTCTTTTAACCTCATAATTTGATTTTTGAGCTTGTTGCTGTCTCTTCACTGATTATGTACAGTTTATGGAAAAAAATAAAAGGCTCACAACATCCAATCAGATAAGACAATCTGAAATGCAGTATGATGTTTGTGACATCACAGAGATGGCGGCATTTAAAGGCTTAAAAGCACAAACTGTTTCTCGATTCTACGACTGCATTTGCACATAATTGACAAATAGTCGCAGGCAAATAAAACTTTAGTGACAAGGCAGTACTGGGCCAATAATGATGCCGTCTACTGTCCTGGGCATCTCTCACGCTGACCCCCTAATTATCGGTTGATTTCCCCCTTGAAGGACATCAAAACAAGATGTATGTGAGGGTCAGGCCTTTGATAATAAGAAACTGCTATCTGACTCTGATTTATATCTTAGCTAGGAAAAATATGATTCAGCAGTCTGAAACTAGCAGCTCTAGAGCACCGATAGACATCTTAAGTATTCACCAAACATGCTTGTAAAATAGGTGTTTATATCAGCGTTCAGCTTAAAAAAAAATGTAGACACATGATGCTAAATATCCATCAATAAACAAGAAATATATACATTTAAGTAATAAATAAGATTTGTAAAATAAATACATTCATAAATTTGATTCACTGAAGCATATATTACCAAACTACTACCAAAAAAGTAGACCCCCTCACCCCCCGATCGTCAATGTATAATTTGCACTCTGTACAGAATATCAGTAATTTAAATTGAAAGGCTGGAAGCAAGAGCATTGTTTTGCATTTTTTAAGATAAGATTATTTTTAAAATAAGTATATTAATAATAATAATAATAATAATACTTATTATTATTAATTAAACCAATTAATTATTAACAGTATTACTGTTCTTTATTGTTTGCTCCAAATAAGCAAACATTAGTGTTTCCAGATTTTTGAACAGTAGTGTTTGATTATCATTTATTTGAATGGTAGTTTATTTATCCACAGTTTGACTGTAATGCGGCCAGATGGTGTAGCTTTAACATCTGTGAGCTAACTGGGTCATCTATCCAGCAACTCTTGACCACAATGGGATTTATTTGGTTTAGTTCTACTGGGCATTCATCCCTAGCCTTAAAAACACTGCTGAAAAGTTTTCCTGATCGCGTTACAAATACACACCCTCCACTCATCAATCTAAGCCTTGTACACTTCGAGCAGATGAGTGATTCTTCATCATGAATAATTGATTCGACTTTGAACCCCTTTGATATTTCACTCTGGCTTGTGTCCCGAATGGCTGCACGTGCCTCTATGCAGATGGGCTTTCGGAGTGCTTGAGCCGCAGTCATTTGTTATGCATTCACGCCACCTGCAACAACAGTCAGCCATGTTGAACTCCTGACCATGAAATAACAGGTAGCAGGTTTAGCATTAATGCTGACGGGTGTCTTGAGAAGTGCTGACCCCGCATGCAGCGCGACTCCTTGCTGCACTGATGTCACTGGAGCTGCAGCAGTTCAGAGAGATGCGCCGCTACTGCTGCTTCTGAGCATGTGCACTGCTGAAGGTTAGCCTTTACAGATGGACTCCTGTACTGTAACCTTTCTGAGAAATGAGTCAGTGCTGACTTGGTGTGGTTTTTTTTACGGTTAACCCCACAGACAGTTGTGTGCATTCACATCTGTTTTGATCAGGAAAGATGCAGAAAGGTTTAAGTAAAAGAAAAGAAAATGTTTAGCTTTTTTAAACCATCCAAATACACAATGTGTTTATTTAAATAAAATTCAATTTCCTTTTTAAAAAAGGAGCCATTTTAAAAACGTGAGGTTTTAAGTAAAAGAAAATACACATTTAGCTCTTTTAACCCGTGTTACCCCAAATTTACTCCCCTTTTGTTATGCTAGGGATGAAAACTGCTGTAAAAATGCATCAGGTAAATATTTGAAATTTTTATTTATTTTTTTGCGTGATTGTAAAACCATAACACCATATATTCATGCATTTTTGATTGTTGGTGGCTTTCCCTGTTGGAAAGCGGTGAAAAAAACACACAAAATGTCGTTTTTTCAATATAAAAGTAATTGTGGACTGGGTTGTTTTAACTTTTTATCACAGTCTTGGACACATAAACGATAAGTAACAACATTGGCTTTGATGCATTTTTAGATTTTCATGTTTTCTTCTTAATTTACTGTTGGTAGCCCCATTGATATCCATTATTCCATTATTGACTTCCATTTGTGAGCGCCGTCTTTCGGATGAGACGTTAAACCAATGTCCCGACTCTCTGTGGTCGTTAAAAATCCCAGGATGTCCTTCGAAAAAGAGTAAGGGGTTCACCCCGGCATCCTGGCCAAATCTGCCCACTGGCGTCTGTCCATCATGGCCTCCTAACCATCCCCATATTCCAATTGGCTTCATCACTGTCTCCTCTCCACCAATCAGCTGGTGTGTGGTGTGGCGCAAAATGGCTGCCGTCGCGTCATCCAGGTGGATGCTGCACACTGGTGGTGGATGAGGAGATTCCCCCCATTGTGTAAAGCGCTTTGAGTGCCCAGAAAAGCGCTATATAAATGTAAGGAATTATTATTAATATTATTATTATTAATATAACCACATTTGATGGTGCATAAATACGTTCATTCATTTATTTTCTGCCGCTTATCCGGGGCTGGGTCACGGGGGCAGCAGTCTTAGGAGAGAACCCCAGACTTCCCTTTCCCCAGACACTTCCTCCAGCTCCTCCAAGGGAATCCCGAGGCTCTCCCAGGCCAGCCGAGAGACATTGTCCCTCCAGCGTGTCCTGGTTCTTCCCCGAGACTTCCTCCCGGTTGAACATGCCTGGAACACTTCCCTAGGTAGGCGTCCAGGAGGCATTCGCAACAGATGCCTGAGCCACCTCAGCTGACTTCTCTCGATGTGGAGGAGCAGCGCCTGGCTCCAGGTGTTTTTGAACCACTGGGTTTTTGAACCGCAGTCTGACCTGTCACCTAAGACCTGTTTGCCTTGGGAGACCCCACCAGGGGCATTAGCCTCCGACAATATAGCTCTTAGGATCACTCAGGCACTCAAACCCCTCCACCATGATTAGGTGGCGGTTTATGGAGGAGCATTAATACACAGTCTTTGTTTTTGTTTACTCCATGTAGTTCTGAGGGATGAGATGCATATTTTGATTTTCTCAGACACATCAATGTAAGTGCGTAAAGGTCACTCTCACACACTCAAGGAGGTCGCACACCAGAAGCGACCTCTCTGCGATGTACTGCATCACCGCATGCAGCTCCAAGCATTTCAGAATTCTAAACACAGGTTTCTATCAGGGTACACACCACAAGTTGACTCAGAACACTGTTCATATTTCTGCCGTGCCAGTGCCATCTGAATAGTTTCATTTTAAATATAATGCAAATGTGTGCGTCTGGTGTGCGATACTTCCAACTGTCATGTGCATGTTGTGGCGCAGCGCTGAGCGGTGCATCTGGTGTGCGACATGCCTCACAAACACACACATTAATTTGCTGTTATACTCCATATAAAATCTAGAAGCTAAGCTTTTCTTTTTTTTTTTTTTTTTGCATAGGCCTTATCTAAAGGGTTGATGGTGCCAAATGATGAACAACATTAAAAATTACACATTTCCCATTACACTCTTACACTCCCATTACATTACACTCTTCCCAACAGGCAAAACCACCAACAATAAAAAAATGCATAAATATATGGTGTTATAGTTTTGTAATCAAAAAATGTGGTTATAATGAAAGTTAATGGAAAGAAAACAACCACCAACAGTAAATTCTGGAGAAGAAAATGAATTAAAAACAATGCATCAAGGGAAATGTTGTTACACATGTCAGACTTTGATAAAAGGTAAAAAAAAAAATCTAGTCCACAATTACTTTCTATATTGAAAATACGTTACTATGTGTTTTTTTCCCACCAAATCAGTGACATCATTTAGGAATTTGGCAATTAAAGATTTAAAATCCTGTATTTTTTAAGCAATTTAGTTTTGATCAGGACTGCAGGTTGATGAACTGATTTATGTAAACTATTTTGAAAAAAAGATATATCTGATGTTTTCATCCTGAACATAACAAAAGGGTTATACATTTGGCATATACACAGAGTGAATTTAATTTTAATTATATATATATTTTTTGATTCAAAGCATTTTCCCAAAATATGTCAAAATAAGATTTGCCACCAAAAATCGTACTGCTAGCTGAAACACAGACAAAGTTAAGACTCAAATCACTCCAGAGCGGATGAAAACATCTCAATAGTATATAAGGGTTAAACCACCTAAATACACAATTTGTTAATTAAAAAAATACAATTACGTTTTACCTTTAAAAGAAATGTGGCCATTTCAAAAATGTTAAAACGTTTGATGTTCTGGTTTATTACGAGCATCTTTATACATCAAAAGTTTTTTGTGAAATTATCTGTGAAGTTATTTTAAAACTTAATTAATTCATTATTATTATTTTGCATAACTCAACCAACTCTGGCAACTGAATTTTGTTGATAAACTTACAGTATGTCCGCCTATTTTTTTTTTTTTTTAACCATTCAAGTATGAGAAATTTGTCAATTTTCATCAGTTATTTTGATTTCTTGAAACGAAATCTGTATATTTCATGAATTTTCACTGTTTTTGAATCAGTGGTATGGTAAATACTGTAGTGTACACTATGTAGAGAAAAAATATGAGTTTTGCAGGAAAACAACTGAGGATTTTTCTCAATGTAATGCAAGTGATTATGGCTTAACCTAGGCTGTTTTTGACAGTTCAAAAATCATAGTTTGGGGAAAAAAGCAAGTTATTTTCCCTTTAAAACAACAAAAGCTCCCCTTGGTCTAGCTTTGGTTTAGCTCACTATGTCTTTTGTGATGT
Source organism: Danio rerio (assembly GCF_052040795.2). Lineage (NCBI taxonomy): Eukaryota > Metazoa > Chordata > Actinopteri > Cypriniformes > Danionidae > Danio > Danio rerio. The sequence goes on from NC_141034.1 coordinate 49,275,732, forward strand.
GTGCGTGCTAACAAAGGTAATTTATGACTACTGCAGCAAGTTGTTTGCAAGCATTGCAAAGGTTATTCTTATTTGTCAGCAAGGTCATATTACTTGGGAGTTTCTAGAATGTCAATTTTGGACCATCAGAAATGGTCTATGTTGAGTTCACTTGAACTAGATTGGGAAATTTCCTTGCATGTGTTCCTGCAAAACTGATTTGTATAAAGGGAAAGCCATTTACATCCTAGAGACTGTTGAACATTTAAGTTCTTCCTCTCCATACTGTGAGTTTCAGATGCGAACAAATACTGTATTAGCGACAATTATTATTGACTTCTCTAAATGTGACCTCGCTCTCTGTTTGGCTCCAAATAATGGAAGGTGCTTTAGACCGAGTCTTCCTCCTTTACATTGAAACATCCAACTGACTGTCTTCCTTCCCACCACTAGCTAAATCCTCTTCCTCTCTCTGTGAGCCGGTTCCAATAGCAGTTGTATGTTTGCCCAGCCTCTTTAGTTCAATGACTCTGTATGGGAACGCACTCCCTTTGTTAACCGCTCAGAAAGAGCATTATTTGCATTCTGCGGACCCCAGGTAAAGCTTTTTATTCATGCTTAAAGTCAATATGAAATCAATATTGAACCCATTTGCTTTCTTTAAATGCATCATCACTCGTGCTTTGATTTTTGTCAATAGTTATGGGTAGCCTTTAGCTTAAAAATTGTATTTGTCTATTTAGAATGTCGTATGCTCAAATATATTTGATCAAAAATACTTTAATAATGTGAAATATTGTAATTTTAAATAATGTTTTTTTTTATTTGAATAAAATTTTAACATGCATTTATTCCTGTGAAGCACAGCAAATTCTTTTTATCATTCCTTCAGTGTCTTCTGTTGCGCATAATTGTTTAAAAATCATTTTCTTATGCTGATTTTGTGCTCTGTTTTCAGTAAATTTCATATTATCGATTTTCAACGCAGTTGTGCTGCTTATTATTTTTTAGTTGTATTTTATTTTTCAAAATTCTAAACTTAAAAAAAATAAAAGCTGCACAAAAGCATGCACATCACTTTAAATGAGTGCTCCGCCAAACAACAAAAAGTGCAATATATATATATATATATATATATATATATATATATATATATATATATATATATATATATATATTCAAAAAGGCGGCAACACCAAAACTCCAAAAATGCCACAATATTCAAATAAAGGCTGATACAAAGAGTGTAACGGAAATCCAAAAGGCTTCACGTTGTAACAGCAATTTATTAAGATCTCCCCATAGACGTGAACACGTAACAACTTCAATCCCTATATTTTGTAGAGGCAGAATGTCTCATAACTAAAAAATGCTGCACAACCAGACCTCTAGGATCATGACGTTGAATAGCGCATCGATGTTTAGAAAAACGAATTTTTAAAGACCTACTCTTTTTATCGACATAACGTAAGCCATACTCGCCAAAACATTTAGATTACGTTAGCTGTCTTGCACATAATAGTGCTTTGAATTTTTTAATTTTTGCTGTATGTGAAATCACATTGTTGACAATTTCCACCTTTAAAATAAAAAATTATAAAGAGCCTTATAAAGAGTCTTATAAAGAGCTGGTGTGCTCGAAACGTTACACGCTTTATATCAGGCTTTTTAATTTAATAAGCTTTGATCTGCTTCCTTTTTGAATATATAAAATTCTAAACCTAAAAATTAAAAAATGTACAAAAGCATGCACATCACTTTAAATGAGTGCTCAGCCAAACAACAAGAAGTGCAAAATATATATTCAAAAAGGCGGCAACACCAAAACTCCAAAAATGCCACAATATTCAAATAAAGGCTGATACAAAGAGTGTAACGGAAATCCAAAAGGCTTCACGTTGTGACATGAACACATAACAACTTCAATCCCTATATTTTGTAGAGTGGAGACAGAATGTCTCATAACTAAAAAAAAAGCTGCACAACCAGACTTCTAGGATCATGATGTTGATGTTTAGAAAAACTAATTTTTATTTTCTTCTTACCGACATAACATAAGCCATACGCACCAAAACATTTAGATTGCTGTATGGGGATGTGTAAAAGTTGACGTTTTGTATGTGAAATCACATTGACAATTTCCACCTTTAAAATTAAAAACAGCAACATACTGTGATGAACACTGTCTGATGAAGAGCTGGTGTGCTCGTAGCGTTACACGCTCTATATTAGCCTTTTTAACTTAATAAGCATTGATCTGCCGCCTTTTTGAATATATAAAATTCTAAACTCCAAAAATGCCACAATATTCAAATAAAGGCTGATACAAAGAGTGTAACGAAAATCCAAAAGGCTTCACATTGTAACTTATTAAGATCTCCTCCACAACGTGAACACTTAACTTCAATCTCTATATACTGTAGAGTGGAGACAGAATGTCTCAAAACGAAAAAATGCTGCGCAACCGGACTTTTAGGATTATGACGTTGCATAGCGCACCGATGTTTAGAAATACGAATTTTTAAAAGCCTACTCTTCTTACCGACCTAACATAAGCCATAGGCACTACAACATTTAGATAATGTTAGGTGTCTTGCACAAAATAGTGCCTTAAATTTTAAACCTTTTTGCTGTATGTGGATGCATAAAAGTTGACGTTTTGTATGTGAAATCACATTGTTGACAATTTCCGCCTTTTTTAAAAAGTTTAAAAAGAGCAACTTACTGCGATTAACACTCTGATGCGGAGCCGGTGTGCTCAAAGTTACACGCTTTATATCAGCTTTTTTAATTGTTGCCGACTTTTTGAATGTATAAAATTCTAAACTTTAAAATAAAAATTGTTCTGACAACCCAAACATTTCAAGACTCAAAATAGTCACATTTCTTTCAGGTCGCTAACAGTTCATGCAAGAATAAGTTCCCCTCCTAAAATTCTCAGTATTCACTTTTGGGATCGTTTCACAAAGTAAAATGGGTTGCAAGTATTGTTTCATGTTGACTTTAACCCTAAGTGTGCGCTGTCTTGTGTCTGTGGTCTTGCTTTTATCGATTACACATTTCTTTTTTTTCTCTGTGCTGCTCTCTTTGTTGAGTTTGATGTTTGGTTAAGACTGGAAATCATGATCACCCACCCTCCGGTGCATTGTGGGATAATGTGTGCTTTTGAATCTTGTCCGTACTGCCAAGGCTGCTGCTATGAATTCCAAAACTTAGTTTAGCTACAAACTAACTGACTTTCTGAATCTAAAGGTATAGGTTAGAAGAGATTGGATGAAAGAGTTGTAGAATAATGTTTGCACAATGCTCGCACAACGCTAGTGGAGCATTGTGGAAACGTTGCAGATTCGACCAAATGAGCTTGTGGCATCTTTCTTTTATTTTGTTTGGTCCTACCATCAACCCTCCCAAATCCTGCTCATCCCATCATGCCTTTGCAAAGCTCAGAAAACTGTGTGTCAGCTTACTCTCCTCTTCCTCCCCTCACTCTTCTTTTTCCAGATGGCGGAGCGGCTAATTTTGGCCTCAACTTCCTCACCTTCATCATCCTCTTCAACAACCTGATCCCCATCAGTCTTCTGGTGACTTTGGAGGTCATCAAGTTTGTCCAGGCTTTCTTCATCAACTGGGTGAGTGTGTGTGTGTGTGTGTGTGTGATGAATTGGCTGTCTATTAAATTCAGACTGCCTAAACCTCCAGGGCCATTCCTAGAAAACTTCACAAGCCCCAACCTGAGTGGAGTTCTGTCAAAATAACCCATTTGAGGATGCCGGAATTGGATTTGAGGTGACGCACAGACAGTGCTTTTAAGCCTGGGACCCACCAAAATGATGTTGAAGAATTAACGGTGGCATCTCACTGCGATGGCGAGGCATTGGCGTAGTAGGTAGTGCTGTCGCCTTACAGCAAGAAGGTCGCTGGTTCAAGCCTCGGCTCAGTTGGCGTTTCTTTGTGGAGTTTGCATGTTCTCCCTGCCTTCACGTGGGTTTCTTCCGGGTCCTCCGGTTTCCCCCACAGTCCAAAGACATGTGGTACCGGTGAATTGGGTAGGCTAAATTGTCCGTAGTGTATTAGTGTGTGTGACTGTGTGTGTGGATGTTTCCCAGAGCTGGGTTGCGGCTGGAAGGGCCTCAGCTGCGTAAAAACTTGCCGGATAAGTTGGTGGTTCATTCCGCTGTGTCGACCCCGGATTAATAAAGGGACTAAGCCGACAAGAAAATGAATAAATGAATGAATCTCACTGCTATTATTTATTTTTAATTTTTAAAATATATATTTTTATTATTGTTTATTTAGTTATATTTATTTTATTAATATTTTTTTAATGATACTAAATGATTGTAGCATGTCAGACTGCTTGAACATGGCTCCCATGTCACAGTTTAAGTTTGAGGTCATCCATTCGTGACACTTTCACTATCCAGTGTTGAAATGATTCCTCGCAGCATACGTAAACAACCCGTAATTGCAATTTTGCACAGCGCGTCTCAATAATAAAGCCAGAAAGAAAAAAACTGTTTTGACATTTCGTCACATGGATTGCATCATTATATTCTGCATTCCTATTGGCTCTTGGATTAACGCTCATTGCAGCTGTTGTCACTAAGGATGCTCCAATGCCATTTTTTTGGAACAAAACCGATCTTGATACCAAAATTCAGAGTATCGATCAATACGGATCCGATCCCGATACTTTTTTTATTTTATTTTATTTTTTTGCGCATAATGCAGTTTCTATAGGGGAATTACCAACCTATGTCACGCGGGTTCAACCATGCATACTGGTTGCAATAGCAAACATGTCATGTTGTGCGGTAGGATGCCAAAATCGAAAGTCCAAAAATAGAAAACTTAAATTTTACCGTACACCACACTGCTTTTAATGCCAACCACAGACGTCTTTGGCTAACAATTTTGTCGTTCTCATTTTATATCAGCCAAGTTCACGCTATGCTGAATCAGACACAATTCTCGTTGTTGATTGCAGCAATGATTTCAGCAAAAATAGGTACATATGGTGTGATGCACTGTGTTTTAGGATACTGACATGCTGTATGAAGCCACCAACACACCTGCTATGGCCCGGACGTCAAACCTAAATGAAGAGTTGGGACAGGTAAAAATATAAATAATAAGCTACCATTTCCGTTTGTAAATACACTTATTATGTAACTATGCTCTGTGTACAGAATCATTCAAAAGTGCACAAAAGAAGATATTTTGAAGAATGTTGGAAAACATTAGCCATTGGCTTACATTGTAGAAAAAAGCAAATAGTGTAGAAGTTAATGGTTACCAGTTTCCAACATTTTTCAAACTAGCTTCTCTTGTGTTAATCATGGATGTACAGTATACAAGGATATATGTGAGGTAACGTGCATGAGTACACCCCTCACAAATCTATTTTTTTAATTCATATTTTCTATAGGATTCTATACAATGTTATATTTATGTACAGTTGAAGTCAAAATTATAACCCCCCCCCCCCTCCTTTTTTTTCTTTCCTTTATTAAATATTTATATGATGTTTATCTGAGCATGGAAATTTTCACAGTATGTCTGATAATATTTTTTCTTCTGGAGAAAGTCTTATTTGTTTTATTTTAGCTAAAAAAAAAGCAGTTTACATTTTTTTATGAACCATATTAAGGTCAAAATTATTAGCCCCTTCAAGCAATTATTATTTCTTTTTTGATAGTCTACCGAACAAACCATCGTTATACAATAACTTGCCTAATTACCTGAACCTGCCTACTTAACCTAGTTAAGCGTTTAAATGTCACTTTAAGCTGTACAGAAGTGTCTTGAAAAATATTTAGTAAAATATTATGTACTGTCTTCATGGCAAAGATAAAATAAATCAGTTATTAGAAATGAGTTATTAAAACTATCATGTTTATAAATGTGTTGAAAAAAATCTTCTCTCTGTTAAACAGAAATTTGAGGGGAAAAAATAAACGGGGCTAATAATTTTTACTTCAACTGTATATACAGTAGTTAGTAGTCAGTACCAAAATCAAATGTGGAGCTAATCTAACAAAATAACGTACAATAAAGATCCAAAAATGAGTGCAAATTTATGTCAAGGAAAAATATTCAGCATAAATGTAAAAAAGTGGGAATCAAGAGAAACAAACATTAATAGTTGAAATTTTGTTGTTAAAAAAAAAAATAATAAATATATATATATATATATATATATATATATATATATATATATATATATATATATAGCAATATTTAGCTTGAACTTAAATGTATTTTTTTTTTCTAAATAAATATATTTAATAAATCCATTTAGTTTAAATGCACAAAAATATAGTACCTATATTCACTTAGGTAAATGTTAATTTTTATAATGGGATGTACTTATTTATGCTTAGGCATTCATATAAGGCCTAATATCAAATAGTAGTTTAATCTGCATGTTTATGGCCAGGATGGCAATAAAGAATACATCCTTTACTGGATGTGAGTCAAAGTAATAATCTAGTTCTTTCCTAATATAGACCATGTCAATGTGGTGATGTCATTGGTCCGTGAAGATTTTCTGCATGTTGTTAAACTATTTCCTAACTGCAACGAGGCAATTCAATCATAACTTGATGTTAAAACATCAGTCATAACATTAGTTATCAATATGTGGACATTTTAGGATTCTCGGAAGCTATGCAAATTAAAAGTGTATAACGGGAAATATGTCAGGACCATTGTTATTGTTTACATCCTTTAAAATGATCTATAGAATATTCATCTATGGAATATTTGATTGCACTCAGAATTAAAATATTCACTTTTAATTAGGTGTAGCTACTTAATTTACAGCAGTCTAATCCTCTTTTTTTTTCTTGAAATCAGGTGAAGTACATCTTCTCAGACAAGACGGGCACCCTGACCTGCAACGTCATGCAGTTTAAGAAGTGCACGATTGCAGGCGTGGCCTATGGGTAAGGCTGTGTTTTTCAATGTGTTCATCTGGCTCCAGCTGTCTTGTCCTCAGTTCCCTTGTTAGCAGCTGCCTCTGCTTCCCTGCACAGCCAGAGCACTTCTATAAATATCAGACATGGGGACTTGCACATTTACACATTGCACTTTTTTTTTTTTTTTTTTTTTTTTTTTAACATTCATAGATAGGAACACAGTGTTTAAAACTTTTTTCTGAGGCATGCGTAGAAAGTGCAAGTCAAAATGATTAGCTCTTGTAAAAATGTTTTATTTATTTTTAAAATATTTCCCAAATGATGTTTAACAGAGCAAGGAATATTTCACAGTATTTCCTATAATAAGTTTTCTACTAGAGAATTCTTTTTTATTTTGGCTAGAATAAAAGTATGTAAAATTTTAAATTTTTAAGCTAATTTTTTAAATTGTCTGCCGAAAAAACTTTTATGTTTACAATGTGTTGAAAATCTTTTTTCTGTTAAACAGAAAATGCGGAAAAAATATACAGGGGGACAAATAATTCTCACTTAAACATTCATTCATTAATCAATTAATTAATTCATGTTTGTGTTCTCATTTTACTTGTCTTTTATTTCTTTAGTTTCAAAGAGTTCCTATATATTATGCATTATAAAAGGTCATGTTTGGTTTTGGGGGTCTCCAACAACAGGCTGATATGCATGCAATGTCAAAAAAACACTTTCATGGTCTTATAATATGCATTTATTTTTATATACTCCCATATGCTTTGTTCAGGGATTCATTTGTTCCCAAACCCCTCCTTGGCGTGATGCTTATCTGCACTGATTGGTTCGATGACCCAGTTTATTGCGATTGGTCAATTGTGTTCAGCGCGAGGCAGAGCGAATCGCCCATCACGCCTTATCAACAATATCGAAGTAGTCAGAGTGCAGAGAGTATGTGTGAACCCAATGCAGGGGTGCATTAAAGCAATGCAGTTAAACACCAGCATATTACTCTATTCTTAACCATGACACACATTCAGTATTAATCCACACAGTGGCAAAAGCTGAACTTTAATGAAACCTGCCCGCTGCACGTATGTAGGAACAGCTGACGGTGGCTATAGCAATGACGAACGGCAGTGGATCGTGAGCTCACAAACGCATTTAAATCCATAAACAAAGTGGCAGGCACCATGTTTTAGACGCGATATGAGAATATAAAGAGTTAACCAGATACACTACAAGCTGTGTGGAGCAGTTACAAGTAATAAAACACAATTAGATACATAATTTGCAAGCTAGAGAATACAAGGAGGCAACCGTTTTAATCACACTTCAGTTACTTACACTTACACTGATCTATGTATACTGTAAAGTTCCTGTCAAGCTCTGACAAAGCCCCATGAAGCACTCATCAGAAAAATTATTGGCACACATCACAAGGCTTGGGCTATAATGCTATTGACTATTCAGATCCTCATCTTTGGGTGGGGAAAATACCACTCATTTCCCCTCATACTTCAGAGCACAGCGTCTTCAAGACATTATTAAACCGGGATCTGCAACAGTGTTTGTCTTCCTCTTTTTCTTTCTACAGTGTTTGTGGGCGGGGCCAGGGGTTTCAATTTTCCCAGGTCTGTGCGTGCAACAAATGGGCAGGGCTTAAGTTCTGAATCGATGTCATGCCGACATGGCTAAAGATTTGTTACCCAGACGATTTATTTCAACCACTATGAATCAACTCTTTTATAGATAAATCAGTAGTTTTAAACACGCTGCACTTTGCAGATTTAAGCCTTAGCTAGATATCTCACCTCGCTTAGAGCTGTGTTACACACTGTATGGAAGGTCATTTTTAAAAACCCATAATAGGGGCTCTTTAATTTCCAAAATGAATCCTTTCATTTACAAGGATAATAAAAGTTTACAGTGATAATAAAGCTTGTTAACAAGTTTTTAATGATTTATGAAGGAATCAAAATGCTTTGTTTCGTTATATCATCTTCATTCACAAGTAGCAGGGTATTTACAGCTACTGTATATTTTTGCTTGTTCGCATCCTATCCCTTTGTGCCCCCTGGCAGCACTGTCACAAACTGCTGTTACACCTAAAAACATTTTCTTAATCCTTTAGTCCCGCAGCGGCGCCACATACAGCAGTATTGCTCATTTTGAACTGTCTCCCACTGTAAGCTTAAAGTGTTGTTTAAGGTCAAATTTCCATTTCCAACCCGTTTTTTAGAATGAATATTCATCATCATGAGACAATAAGATTGCATAGCTCTCTTCAATATCCATGCTTTTATCTTCCTGCTTTTAACTCGAGCCGAGCACAACATATAAGACATGACAGGACCAGTCTCTGGAGGGACGATTCTAAGGGCCCATGCAGGTTTGAGGCCCCCCAGAGATATTATTAAGGACTTGAACGATCCACCCCCTCCCACCGGTCTTCTACTCTTATCCGTAATCTCCACCAACAACCCCCAGAATCTTCACTTTCGTCCGCCTCTGCAAACCAGTTTTACAATATTTTGTCTAAGTAATGTAACTTGCCTATTTAGCCTAGTGAAGCCTTTAAAAGTCACTTTAAGCTAGTATTTATACTGTATTAGTGTCTTGAAAAATATCTAGTAAAATATTATGTACTATCATCATGGCAAAGATATTTGCGATTACTAATCAGTTATTAGAAAGTGATTATTATAACTAAGTTTTATAAATGTATTGAAAAAATTAATCTCTCCATTTAACAGAAATTGATGAATAAAATTATAAGAGGGCTAATAATTCTGACTTCAGCTGTACATAATGTTATTAGATGAAAAGATCAGAAAAGACCAACATACTGTACTGTATACAGCTGCCAATACACTTTTCCCATAGGAGACCCCCTCTGCTTAAAGGCTGATGAAGTCAGGACAGTACCTGTTTAATCTCTCATAAGACTCTTTGACACTCCTGAAGCGGTCTGCATTACAGAAGCGAGCCCTTGGCCTCCACCTCATGAATATGGATGCCATCTTTTATCAGCTTCAAATACACTTGCTTGTGTTTGATGATGCATCTTTCCCTCAGTCTGGGTGTCAGAGCAAGTACAGCTGCCGCTTCGACTCATTGATGTTTTTGAAGCGTGACATCTGTGTTTTTTTAGCAGTGAGTGGGGAAACTTGGTGCAAGCCCAAAGGAAGAGTTTGACATGAAATATAGCCTGAATTTTTTGACTTGATGTGTTTGTCAGACTGGAAAAACAAACATGCTGCTAGTCTACATGTCGGAGATTTTGCACTTGCTGCTGAGGCGAGCTGACAGTTTTTTTTGACTAAACTTAGTCTTTATGGCTCTCTTTTGTTGCAGTCGAGGTAGAATTTCTGTAACTTCACAATGTTCTTCCATTTTTGTATTTTTAAGTGCATCCACCCCAACAACACTAAGGCCCAACCCCAATTCTATTTTTGTACCCCTACCCCTTCCCTTTCCCCTTGACCCTTGAAACTGAGGGTGAAGGGGAAGGGCTTTAACATTTACTCCTTCGAATTGGGACAGCACTACAGCACCTGCACAGGTCATCAGATGTCATCGCGTTCTCTAGCTTCATATGAGATCAGACAATCGAGACTGTTGTAGTTATTCCAGTTGTGCTATTTTTTGGTATTTATCTTCAGGAAATCATTGAAGGCATATATATAATGTTATCATAACAATCTATTGTGGCAATAAGATCGTAACTATACTGCGCATTTACACAGTGGCCATATTCATTTATATAAACACACCAAAAACAACATTAACATTATAGCGGACACTGAAATAAGGTCATTCCCAGCTAATAGGCTTTACTGAGAAGATATCTGAGTGTCATCGAGTGTCAGAATGTTGTGGAACTGCTATACGTTATTATTAGGGATTATAGAGAGCGATAGTTAGCGTTTTTTTAAATTTTGTTAAATTTTATTAAGCATGACGGTAAAACACGAACGCGGTTATGAATATATTAAAACATGTGCTTGTTTGTTGTAAAAATTGGTAATAATGACCTAAAATAGTAATTTTGTTTATCTCCTTACTTCCGGGTGCTGCAATCCTGCTGTTGTGACTGGTGTATTCTGGGAAATTTTCTTACCCCTTGGATTTGAATATGGTCCTGAAAAATCTTTGTTGAAAGGGTTATTCACCCCTTCCCCTTAGCCCTACGCCTTCAAGCTAAAGAGTAGGGGACACCCCTACCCCTCCACATGAACGAGCAAAACGAGGGGGAAGGGGAAGGGCTAAGGGGTAGAATTGGGATTGGGCCTAAAGATCCAATCACTTTCCATTTCTTTTTTGTCATTTTATAAGTTTCCCATGCTTCTTGATAGTACTTTAATTTCAGACATATGAACTCAAGTCCTAGAAAAGAACTTAAAGGTGTGGTATTTAAGTTTGACACCCAGTGGTTGAAGTAGGTATTGCACCCCTGGTTCAAAACACAGATTGACGACATCAAAAGAAGTTTGCCTGACCATTGAGCCTAAATACTGGTTTAAATTGTGTTCTAAATAAAAGCAACTGCATGTGATGAAAATAATATTTTTGTTCTAACCAACATCTCAAATTGAAAGATCAGAAACGGTTTCAATTTCTTGCAACTGAACAACTAAATACTGACAATGATCACCTCAGGTACACCTCATGTGCTTTATTCAGTGTTAAATGCTAATAATGTGAGTTTGAATGACATTTTACATGACATTTATTGCCATACTACTGAAAGCAGCAGCAGATAGTTCAGCTCAGATCTTGACAATAAAATAAACTGTTTGAAATTAAACTTCAGAAACTCTTTAATAATGCAAATCAACATATGAGTAATTTAGCATCTACATTTAATAATTATAAAGAG